>NC_045691.1:336647-408840 GCF_003331165.1 Xiphophorus hellerii
GAGCAAACTCGGTGTGTATACATGTCTCGACCCCCTCCAGTCTCCACCGAGTTTGGTGGCCCTGGCCCCCCCCTTCCTATAGCTGCATAGACTCCCATTGATTTTTCAAGTTTCGCTAGGAGCGTCGGATCGAGCTGGGAGTCGGTTTTCCGTGCTCAGGGCGTAGCCCTGAGTGCGGGGATGTGTGATATGCCAGGGTTGGTGGATGTGTGAAAATGGTGAAAATCGCACTAAGTGTTGTGAAAATAGGTACTTGTGGGAACCTTACCAGAGTGTGTTTTTGAGTGTCCCGAGTGCGTGCTCTGAAACATTGTGAGAGATCGCTGCGGTTCTGAAAACGGTTAGAGCCATCGATCAGCCCAACTCACTTCATATCTGCATCTTATCTCTGCAGAACTTAACATGTTGAAATGAAGGGTTGTGGTCCAGAGGTTCTGCTGGTTCTGATCTTCCAGCTGGGACTCGTATCCAGCTCAGCTGCAGAACGTGCAAAAGTCTTCATCCAGTCTGTGAGTCTTTCTGAATCAGACTGCAGAGGCTTTAAAACTGATAATTCATGTTCAAGCTTTTATGATGCCGATGAGGTTTAAGTAAATTTTTTGCACCATGGTGTGAACTTTCCTCTTTAAACAAACTCAGACAGAACCAGATAGATAGAACCTGTCTGACAGCACGAAGTAGGCCAACATTTCTGCTGCAGATGAGCCCAGCAGGTGCATAGTTAAAGTCTAATGAGTCTGTACTGAGTACCTCGTCTTAACCTTTTATTAGCTTCCTCCACCAGGACTCCCAGGCTGCAGATGCTAAAACTCAGACAATAAAAGACAAACAGCTCTTTCTGTTCTGCAGTCATTTGCTAAAAGCAGGAAAACAAAAAGTCGTTTATCTTCCAGACGAAGTTACAGCAGCAGCAGCTTTAAACTAATCTTTCTGTCAGCAATTAAGAGCCGACTCATTAATTATTTCTTTGACGAAATCTGTTCTCATAAAGGCTGCAGAGAAATGCAGCGTACATTTTTATCTAAAGCAGCTTCACTGAGGCAACATCTGAGGAGCGCCGTTAGCGCTTTAAACCTGAATCTAACAGGGAGTTCACTTCCTGTTTCTGCTTCCTGTTTCTGTTTCCTTCAGCTTCCTGTTTCTGCTTCCTGTTTCTGTTTCCTTCAGCTTCCTGTTTCTGTTTCTTCACACAGACATCTCATCGCGTTCTGCGAGTCACGGCTGCTGGTTAGCTGTTAACATCCCTGTGCTAGCTAGCCTTTTTGCGTCTTTGGCTCCAATTGAATTTACAGTTCTTTAATTCCAGTCATAATGTTCCTAAAAAGTCTTAAATTTGAGTTAAATCATTAATAGTGACTAACAATTGCTTAGTCATATTTTCAAGCTTCTTGTCACATTATAACTTTTTAAAACACAAAACTAGCTTAAGCTAAATCTGTGCAAAGCTTCTTCATTAATGTTTTTGCACTTTGTCCCTGTTTTAAATAAACTAAAACACGGCGTCGCTAGCAGCCTCTTACTGCTGGGATTAGCTGGATTAGTGGAGGATCGCCGACTCTCATCATGGTAGTTTAATCTAAGCCGGGATTCAGAGCCGGGATTTCACTGAAGCAGTTGGACTTCCTCTGCGCTGAGTCGGGTTTCCAGGTGAGCTCCTCTTCTTCCACTGACTGTCTCAGGTGGAGGAGGGAAGAGAGAAACAGCCTGCTGAGAAGCAGAGAGCAGAAAGCACAGATTCAATTTCCTGCAGCGCCCGCCGGCCCCTGGGACGGACAACAAAGCCTGTTAATTTTAATAAGAGTCAAGAAGTGAATCTGCACACAACGCTAATGAGGCTGCACAGCCGACATGGCGGCGCAGCAGCAGGAACATCTGCTGAGGCTGAACGCTTCACGGGTCAATCTGAGCGTCCGCCCTGCAGAGATGGACAGAAAGACGAGGGACGTTACAGAAACATGAAGACAATCTGACGGCCGAGCAGGACTCATGGACGGGACAGAAAAAGGCGTTAAAAATCCAGATCCTTAAGGAATGAGAGGAGGAAATGTTTCTGAATCAGATTCTTTGATTTAAATCTACAGCAAACTGAAATGTTTTCAGTCCTGATGTAAAGGAACCACCAGTTTCTGAACATCTGGAGCTTAAGCAAAAATCACTTCACGATTCTTATTTACTGCAATTCAGAATCCATATGAATCCTGAAATGGATTTTAAAAAATAAAACAAATCAGCCGTCCGTCGGCCATTTTGTCGCTTGAACGTACGCCGACGCTGAAATCACCGAAACAAAGAGGATACAACACAAAGAATGAGATTCACTTTGGTTTTTATCAAATTCCTGGGAACTCCGAGATGACAGAGCTTCATCGAGTTCAACGTTCACGTCGGGAAATACGTCAACTCACCGATGAATTAAACAGAAATCATCATGAAGAATCGTTTTGAATCAAATCAAAGATTCACATCCCTAATGCAAACTAAATGCTGCTTGACCTTTGCCCCCTGTGAGGACAGCGTGAGGAATAGGAATACGGGAGATTACCTCAGCCAGCCTGAAGAGGGCGCTCCCACTGGAACATTTCTGATATTCATTTATCTTCTCATCCCTCCAAAGTTTTCTTCCCATCCATTGAGCTGCTTAGCCATCCCTCCTCTTCCTCATCCTCTTCCTCCTCCTCCTCTTCCTCGTCTGTATTCAGATCAGCTGCTGTTGAAGCAGCTCAGCAGGATTTCCATTTTCAGCCTGATATAAAATTTATTGCTCGTGGGCTGCTGAGATCAAATACATGTTTGTGCAGCCGGCCTGCTTTCTGTTGCCCTCACACACACACACATGCACACGCGCACATGCACACACACACACACACACACACCCACACACACACACACACTGTTATAAACCACTGAACCAGGATCAGATCTGCCTGCTGTTATTGTAGCAGCGTTGTTTCTCTTTCAGTCCCTCTGTGTGTGTGCGTGTGTGTGTGTGTGTACTTGTATATACTACATTTAAAGAACCATTATAACCACTTTGACCCACAAATTGAGGTCACGGTGGAAAGTGGGGACATTTTCCTGGTCCTCACTTTCTTTCAACTGGAATGCACTTCTGCTTGTTTGGTTTAGAGGGAAAATGTGAAGTAGGTTTTGGCTAAAGTTTAGGAATAGACTAGTAATGGTTTTGGTTAGGGAAAATTTCCAGGTTAACCATAATCACAGTTAGTAAAATGAATGGAAGTCAGATTAAAATAATAAATCTCAGGTTTTTCCAGTTAATTTAAGCTCAAGCTACAGTTAATCTTTCAGGAAAGTGTCGTTCTTCTAAAGTTGATCTTATCAACGTTTTTCCAAACAGACGGATTTACTGAAGAAAATACGCCCTCTAGTGTTCAGTGCAGGTAAACACGGATTAACATTAATGTGAGGAAGAAACAAATGTCAGATCCAAACACGATAGTTTGGATTTCTAACCAACCAAAGACTGGAACCAAATCCAGCCTGGACCAATAAGTGGATCAATTCCCATACTGGGACCAATAACTGGATGACATATGGGGATCTTGGAAGCTCCTCTTCTAGCTTTAGATCTGGTTCTGGAGCAGCAGAACCATTTGGACCTGGTTGTGAAGCAGCAGAATACTCACACTAAAAATTCTAGTTCTGACCCGTTTCAGAGAATAGAAAGTTAGAAATCTCCTTTATTGTCCCTCATTGTGGAAAAGTTCTGTGCAACAACAGCTAAAAAGTGACACCCAGTAGATTCACACAAAGATGGGATATAAAATATATAAAAACAGAATAAAGAATAACAGTAAAGACAACATTTCAACATAAATATGGTACTTAGTTATTAGAAATGTAATACTGTGATCCAAGGGAGCGTGTCACTGAGTAGGTTAATTAAAATGTACAATGTGTGCATATGAGCAGTAAAAAGATGAATAATCTACAATAAAACTGTCAGCAGAGATGTGCAGCAGCCTAACTCTGTGGTTCATGAGGGACTGGAGACAAAAACCAGCTGAGCAGCAGCAGACCTGGAGAGAGAAGATATTTATGAACGTGTGAAACAAACTGGATCAATTTAGAGGTGCTGAAGAAGTGAGAAGCTGCAAATTATGAGCTAATTAAAACTCAAGCAGCAGGTCAAGCCCACTCCTTCATCTCCTCAGGAAGGAGATTTTAGCATTCAGCTCTCTTCAATCCGCTTTAATCCAACTCCAATCCGTATGCCTAGAAACTCCGGTCCGGTTGGTGAGGTGTGAACGTTAATCGACCTCTGACCTCTGGTCCTCCAAACCTTGGTCTGGGGTCGGTTGAAGTGAACTCTGGTTCAGTTTGAATGTGAACACCAAGCGGACCGGAGACCGCTCCTAAAGCAGGAAGTGAAATACAGTGCCGGGAATTCTGGGTAAATACAACCAAAACTAACGTGTTAGCCTAGCGCTAGCAGCAGAAATGGCTCCTGGTCTTCAGCCAAAGACTAAAGAGAAATCCTCCAACCGCTAAAATCTGACGCTTCCATCTTGTTTCCATCTGGTGAAGAAGGAAGTTGCTCTCACTGTCTTCAGAGGTTGTTGTGTCGTTTCCTTCAGTGGTTCTTGGTGCAGCGCCCCCACAGGCCAGGAGGGGAACAGGTTGGTTTGACTCAGAGAACCACAGCAGCTGGAGGTGGAGCAGATGATGGAGTTCTGGATCCAGGTGAGACTTTGTTCCTCCGCTGAGTGGAGATCACACCTGAACCTCCAGACCAGCCTGCTGGTTCTGGACCAAAGCCGTTTCTGTTTCCATCTGTTATTCTTGTAGTCTGTTAAAGTTCCTCCTGAACAGAATCTTTCAGACCCAAACTCTGACTCTGTGCAGAAAATATAAAGCAGATGCTAATCAAAGCTCTGCACATCCTGCGTTTTTCCTCTTCAGGATCTAATTATGGAAATCTATTCTGACCCGGAGACCCGGCTCATTAAAACATCCTGGTATCCTTGTCAAGTCGGGGCCCGTCACAAACGAGCCGGCGGTCCGCTTCGGCCCCCAACCGATTGCTGAATAAATGCAGGTAGCGTTGCAGCGCGCCGCTTGTTAGCATGCTGCGCTACAAACACGCAGCCGAGGCCCCACCTGCTCCGTTCAGCAGAATCCTGATGAGGCGCCGCAGGGTCCAGCACAAAAGGCCGCATTCTGCCTGAAAGATGAACCCGGGTCACAGCAGGGTTCCGGTTCCTCCCGACCCGGTTCCTCCCGACCCGGTTCTCGAGCTGAGAGACCTTCCTGTCTGAGTTTGGATCATAGGTCCATTGATGGTTCTGTCCATTTCTCTGGAATAGTCTCCGTAGAGACAGACCTTTTTTAGACATTGAATTTATACATTTAACACTGAATTTGTAACTTTGTTTTCTGTTTTTACTTTATGTTCATCAAAGTTTTGCCTGCAAAAAATTTACCTGCATGTGATTGTGTTCTGGTGACCCAAGCCAAAAAAGTCAGCACTAGATGGATTTGAACAACTTCTAGCCGATCAAATGCCTCTCCTTTGGTCACATGACAAAGTGCTAGCTGGTTAGCATGGCTAACTGTTAAAGGCATCGTTTAGATTCTTCTCAATGGCAGAGAAACGTTACCTGAGGGGAAACGGTGTTTTAATGTGAAAAACTGAAGGAAGATCAGAGCTTCAGGAAGTAAAATTTATTTGAAGTCATATTTGACTTTCACTTAAAATATATTTGGTATATGCAGCATTTTTATGACAACTGAAGGAAGCATAGTTACTGGATTGTGCTATAAAATATGATGGTGGCCCTTTAAGATGACATCACAGTTGGATAGTAACTAGTTACATTTTTTACTGCGTCTTAAAACAATGGAAAATTATACCAGAGTTAAATTTTTGCTTACTTTACCGACTTCTGACTCCAGTGAGTCGTTTTGCTCTGTAAAATAATTTCTCTTAAGACGTTTTTCTTCCGTTAGATGATCAGAACCGGATCCAGTTTAAACCTCAGCAGGTCTGAATCGATAAATTGATTTTCTTCATGATTCTGGTGAATTCTGGGTCAGTTTCTGCTGAATATTGTGATTTTTGGACCTGCTGAGGAAATGATTCGATGCTTCCATCTTTCTGTTGTTTCCTCTCCTCATGTTTCCCAGTCAACAATGTGAGTGTGTTGCTCCTTTAACTAGGCCGCCGCGCGCACTGCGCTGATCATACTTTCATTAGGTGTTGTAAATGTGACGAGTCCTCGGCGGGCCTCCGGAGGATCTGCGTTCATTAGTCTGTAAATCACAGTTTACGGAGGTTGATTGGAGGACATATGCTGCCAGTTAAACGCCGGAGGAGGAAGCTTCACTTCGCCACCCAGATCTGTTACGATACTTTAAAAATAAAATCAGTTCAATCCAGTCATTCACCCCCACTGATCCCAGTTACCAGCCAGTTCATTAAGTTTATTTTTAAAATCGGTTTAAAAGTTCCTATCTAAGGAAACTTAGCAGAGCATCGAGTGTTTGACTGTCAGCTTTCAGTCCTCCTGACCAGCAGGGGGCAGCAGTGGCGAGGAATAAAGTCCCATTTACCAAGAAGAAACCTCCAATAGAACCAGAACCAGAACCTGGTTAGGTACCAGCAGCCTTCTGCCACAAAAACAAACAGAAGAACTGAACCAGGAGAACTGAAAGTTAAAAGTTAACAGCAAGAGAAGGACCAGGTAATGGCAGCATCATGTCAGCTGATGCCAGTCAGAACATCTGTAGCTCCTGTAGAGAGGAGAAAAACTGAGAAAACAAAAAGTTTACAGTTGAAATAGCAAATCATGCCAAAGGGAGAGGAGGAGACAGCGGAAAGTGAAGCTGTTCTTTAGCTCTTTGGTTTTGATTTTCCATTTCTCAACTAAAACTCAGATCCAGCCGAAGTCCGATGATCCGTTTTTCTCCTCTGTTCGGCTCTGATGCTGAACCTCTGGGAGAAACTATGAGTCAGGACGTGAACAAACGCCGCAGCCAGCTTTCTCTTCTTCTTCTTCCTCTGTCCGGCAGCCAATCACGGCCTGGCTCAGTTTGTGCTGCGGCGCCATCAGGGAGCGGCTCACAGTGTCGTCTGAAGGCCGCCGCATTGTTCTGCGGAGCGGCTATCGCTGGATCGCAGCCGGCGCCGACATTTACATCGGCCTGGGAGAGCCGCTGCACCCTGGAATGGATCCGCTGAATCCAGTAAGGCTGGCCGAACGATGGCGAACTCCGGCCATTGTAGATGGAAAAACAAAAAAAACGAGTAGGGAATTTCAGCCAAAAACGCTGAAAATTTTTTTTCTATCTCTTTCAGTTCTGGAAGTGGAAAATTAGTGAGAAAAAAACTCAGAAATGTTGAGATTAATCTCTGAAAATTTCTTGAAAAACCTTGAAAATGTCTTGGTTTCAAAAGTTGAAAATGTTCAAACTGATCTAGATGAAGCCAGTGAAGGACTGTAGAACCGGGTGGTGTAGAACCGGGTGGTGTCTCTATCCTCCTGGTTCTAGTCAGAACTCCAGCAGCAGCGTTCTGGACCGTTGGGTTGTCAATCAGACCTGTGAAGACGCTGCTGCAGAAATCAAAGCCACTAAAGAGAAACTAAAGCCTGGATGAGTTTCTCTGATCTGAGACTTTAGTCCTCTGGTGCTGGAAATGTTCTGCAGCTGCTAGAAGGCCCACTCTGGAACCGGCTTTATGTGGCTCTGGAGGTCAGAGGTCAGCCTGATCTCTAGTTTCCAGCTGGAAGAACTGAAGCTGTTTGTTTTGTAGGTTTAATTCTTCAAACATCAGAGCTCTGTGCTGCTGGTTTTCACCCTAAAGGATAAAAACTGAAAACAGCAGCAGGTTTATTCTGGTTTGATGGTTCTGAGAGAAAAACTTTGTGTTCATTTCCTGTTTTTGTCTGAGACATTCAGAGGGAAATAATGGGAGCAAAATGAATCCAAACAGGTTAAAATGGAGGAGCGGATGGCTCACAAATGAGCGATGCTCCGCTTGTTTCACATCATCTCAGCCGGATAAACCCAGAAACAGAGCAGCTCTGTGAGCCAGGAGGAACTTCCTGTTTCCACCAGGAGGAACTTCCTGTTTCCTGCTACTTCCTGTCTGGGCTCAGCTCAGCCCCACCTCTTCCTGTGAATCTTCTCCCTCTGAGCTCATCTCCATTCTGCCTTCATCCTCATCTTCCTGTTCGTCTTCAGCAGCCAGGTGAGGTTCAGGGCCGTAGGACAAATGAGTTACCAGTGTCAGATTAGAGAGAGGGGCGAGCGAGCGGCTGATGAATTATGGAAGCAACAAGAGACCTGATTTAATGCCGGACCCGGGAAAAGGCTTTTAATGTGAAAGGAGTTGAGTGGAGGTGTGTGTGTGTGTGTGTGTACGTGTGTGTGTGTGTGTGACCAACCTCAGGTGATGCCAGATTTAAATGGTTTAGAAGGTCAAAGGTCAGTAAGCGTCTGTGTTTTCCTCCAGGTCCAGCGAAAAGCAGCTGCTCTGACCTTCTCGGCTGGTTTGGGTTTTTCTGCTCTGGTTGTTTCCAGGTTGCAAAACAACAAACATTATAGAGGAAACCTGGAGTGTTGCCTTGATTCTCCATGGCGACCCACTCCGCTCCTTCAGACTAGCCAGCAGCAGTTAGCAAACATCTGCTGAGCTCATGATAGGAGCTGCTGCTCAGAGGGAAGAATGTTGTCTGCGCCTCTCTTGTCTCTACTTCCTGTTTGTCTTCAGTTCCTGCTGTCTTGGCGTCTCTGCAGTTTTAGTTTGTTTGGTTTTACCTCCATAAAGTTTATCTTTATGGATTTTTAGATCGTTTTGGACTCGTCTCTGCAGTCAGACCCGATCAGGAGGTTCTGGTATCACAGACGTAAATCAGCTGTTGCAGCTCTTGGTTCCGCCTGATTTATCCGTGAAACGGGACAAACGTCCATCTCTGCTGCAGCTTGACCCGATCGGTGTCAGCAGAGGAGCTGCGGGCCGGCGCCGAGAAATAAAGGCTGAGTGAAAGTGAGACGGATGAGGAAGATTAGAGGATGAAAGGACGGAGCGAGCGAGCCAGCGGGCCGTTAGCAGTCTGAGCGCAGAGTCATTGTTTCACAAATAAAATGATAATCATCATGTAGAATCCATCAGAACCGCCGACAGGAGCAGCGAGTCAGTAAGTGGAGCTTGTTGCTTTCTGCTTCATTTCTCCGTCTGCAGGAGAAAAACAGCGAGTTGATGAACGCTCGAGTGTGTGTGTGTGTGAGTGGCATGTGTGTGAGTGTGTGTCTGGGTCTGCGTTTGTGTGTGTTAGTGTGTGTGTTGCAGAAAATGAGAGGTTGTAATGAAACAGTAATTGCGGCAGTGAGCAGGGTCAGGGTAATTAAGTGTTATTAGTTTCTCTGTTTCACCTTCAGAGCTCAAGTTCTTCCTTGACAACATCCGTCTGGTTTAGAACTCCGGATCCGGCTCGGAACCGGTCCGGATCCGGGATGTTTTTCCAGGTCTGACTCTGTGAACAGCCGGTTCTGTAACTGGATGTGGTTCTGCGGTTGTTCTCATCATGAGGCAGAGGTTATTACATTTTCAGCACATTTAAAGGCCACAGAGTCACGAGGCAGAACAGGAGGAGCTGCAGACGAAACAGTTCGCTGAACCAGTTCTCCTGTTCGCTGAACCAGTTCTCCTGTTCGCTGAACCAGTTCTCCTGTTCGCTGAACCAATTCTCCTGTTCACTAAACCAGTTCTCCTGTTCCCTGAACCAGTTCTCCTGTTCGCTGAACCAGTTCTCCTGTTCACTAAACCAGTTCTCCTGTTCAGTGAACGAGTTCTCCTTTTCCCTGAACCAGTTCTCCTGTTCGCTGAACCAGTTCTCCTTTTCACTAAACCAGTTCTCCTGTTCCCTGAAATAGTTCTCCTGTTCGCTGAACCAGTTCTCCTGTTCGCTGAACCAATTCTCCTGTTCACTAAACCAGTTCTCCTGTTCCCTGAACCAGTTCTCCTGTTCCCTGTACCAGTTCTCCTGTTCAGTGAACCACTTTTCCTGTTCCCTGAAATAGTTCTCCTGTTCGCTGAACCAGTTCTCCTGTTCACTAAACCAGTTCTCCTGTTCAGTGAACCAGTTCT
This sequence comes from Xiphophorus hellerii, assembly GCF_003331165.1. Classification (NCBI taxonomy): domain Eukaryota; kingdom Metazoa; phylum Chordata; class Actinopteri; order Cyprinodontiformes; family Poeciliidae; genus Xiphophorus; species Xiphophorus hellerii. The sequence goes on from NC_045691.1 coordinate 346,756, forward strand.
CCTTTTCCCTGAACCAGTTCTCCTGTTCGCTGAACCAGTTCTCCTTTTCACTAAACCAGTTCTCCTGTTCCCTGAAATAGTTCTCCTGTTCGCTGAACCAGTTCTCCTGTTCCCTGAACCAGTTCTCCTGTTCAGTGAACCACTTTTCCTGTTCCCTGAAATAGTTCTCCTGTTCGCTGAACCAGTTCTCCTGTTCCCTGAACCAGTTCTCCTGTTCAGTGAACCAGTTCTCCTTTTCCCTGAACCAGTTCTCCTGTTCAGTGAACCACTTTTCCTGTTCCCTGAACCAGTTCTCCTTTTCCCTGAACCAGTTCTCCTGTTCGCTGAACCAGTTCTCCTGTTCGCTGAACCAGTTCTCCTGTTCCCTGAACCAGTTCTCCTGTTCGCTGAACTAGTTCTCCTCCAGTTTACTGAATTTTACTTCCTTCAACATTTTCATCTCATATTTCATGCAAACATGTCCAGTATTGATTCACAGGCTTTTAATCTGCTGGATAAAATAAATGTTTTAAAATATACAGTATAACATGTAAATACAGATATTTATACAACCATGAAATACAATAAATTACACTTTAAGATTATACTGAAATGAAAAATAAAACATATGTAATGCAACATTTCTCATAAATCTTTCGGAACATTTTTGCAAATATATAAAAATATTTGTTAAAAGTCGAACTATATGTGAAACTGAAAAAATACAATAAATAAAATAATATATTTGAACTTTTAATAAATTGAATTATTATATATGATCTAAAATCTATGTAATTGGATTATATGTTATAGATAATAAATTATAGAAAATATATAATTGAATGAAAATGAATTATAATAACTTACATCATTATTATTAGATCATTTTTAAAATAAAAATATCTACAATTATTGACCTATGAAAGGTCACAATAATGAAAAGGTTTGAATGAATTTAGTTTTTTTGTAAAAACAGTAAAACATCCCATAATATGAAGGTTTTGCTTCATATTATGAAAGCTGCTTGTTGTTTGCTGCAGTAAAACACATGCAGCGTGTTTGAGCCACAAGGTCCAAATAACTCTTTACAGTGATCTGACCTTTGACCTTATTGGAATTAGCAGAACCTTTAATCCGGCGAACGTCAGCGCGACTCTGCAGGGATCAGAGGCTAATTAGAGGAAAATCAGCTGGAAAACAGAGTTTCTCCAAACCTTTCCTGAAGGATGGAGTTCATTTCCGTCCATCAGGAACTTCCTGGGAACGGATTGAGTAATCCTCCGACCTATCACAGGTCTCGTGTAATTACTGCGACCGGGTCCGCTCTCAGCCGGGTCAAACTCATTCTCCAGCAGGCACCGCTTTTTCTTCTTCATGTTTTTGATTTTCTTCCAGAAACCTGTCAGAAAATTCCCAGCAAACACACCGCAGGTTTAATCAGAGCAAAACGACCAGAAGAACCTAAAGGACGCAGGTCCTTAAAAAGGTCCAACCAGTTCAGCTCAGTGGAGACAAACCAGAACCAGTTTGGTCTGCTGGGGTCCAAACCGAACACAGCAGACTGGGAACGAGTCGAGGAAATGAAAACTTCAAATCTTAAAAAATGTAATTAGTTCAGCAGTTCAAAGGATCAGGATGACGAACACCTGGATCGACCAAGAGAGTCCAGGAAGGTCCAAAAGATCAGGTTCTGAGTTACTGGTCCAAAACTGGATCCAGTTCAGGTTCCACAAAACAGATGTTCTGGATCTGAGCTTCTGATTGGTTAAAAACTCACAACCATCTGTTTAGTCCAGACACTCTGGATGTTTTCCTCCTGATGGTCCAGTCGACCCAGTTCTACTGGAACCAGAACTCCATCATCTGCTCCACCTCCAGCTGCTGTGGTTCTCTGAGTCAAACCAACCTGTTCCCCTCCTGGACTGTGGGGGCGCTGCACCAAGAACCACTGAAGGAAACGACACAAAAACCTCTGAAGACACTGAGAGCAACTTCCTTCTTCACCAGATGGAAACAAGATGGAGGCGTCAGATTTTAGTGTTGGAGGATTTCTCTTTAGTCTTTGGCTAAAGACCAGGAGCCATTTCTGCTGCTAGCGCTAGGCTAGCATGTTAGCTTTGATTGCATTTACCCAGAATGCCCTGTGCTGTAGTCCACTTTCTGCTTTTGGAGCGGTCTCTTGTCCACTTGGCGTTCACATTCAAACTGAATCAGAGTTCACTTCAACCGAACCCAGACCGAGGTTTGGAGGACCAGAGGTCAGAGGTCAATTAGCATTCACACCTCACCAACCGGACCGGAGTTTCTAGGCATACGGATTGGAGTTGGATTAAAGCAAACGCCTCCTTTCAGCCTTTAGTTTGAATTTGCTAAATCTGTTGACATAATGGTGTAGGTTTGGATTTTCTCGTCAGATAAAGTTCCAGCTGAACATTTTTCCTTCTGACTCGTTCTCCTCTGCTCTTTCCTTTCAGATCCCTCAGATCAGCTACGCATCCACAGCCCCGGAGCTGAGCGACGACCGCCGCTACGACTTCTTCTCGCGCGTGGTTCCTCCAGACAGCTTCCAGGCGCAGGCCATGGTGGACATCGTTAAGGCCATGGGCTGGAACTACGTCTCCACGGTGGCGTCGGAGGGCAGCTACGGCGAGAAGGGGGTGGAGGCCTTCATGCAACTCTCCAGAGAGGCAGGTGAGGCGGAGTCCGGGTCTGGTTCTGGAACCAGGACCTGCTGGTTCATGGTGGCACTCCGTTTCTATCAGGACTGAACTTACTGAGACATTGTTACATGAGCTGAAGATACAAGCTTTGATTTTTACCAGCACACCTCCAAACCTTATGTGGTGAGTCGATAAAGGGGCAGAATCATGTTTACCAAACACATAGTATCATTTTATTACAGTATAGTAGCTTTGTTACCTTGAGTTGTCATAAATAGCAAACATGACTTAATTAAATTTGACTTTTAATTTAATGTCTTGAAATTGGGCCTCTGTCTCTTTAAAAACTCCTGCTCTTTCTGAAGCTCCGCCTCCAGGAAGTCATGCCAACATGGCTCCTCTGTTAACCCTTTAACGTTTTATACCAGAGAAGCAGCTCCTGTCATGAGGGGCTGTCCGATAGTCTCCCCGGCTCAGATCGGCGGCCATTTGTGCATTTCCAGGGCAGCTTGTGGTTATATTTGTCATGAATGTGTTTTACTGTTTTACTTTTAAATATTAGTATTTGCATAATACTGTCACTTTAAAAACATTATCCTCCAACTACTTCCTGTTGTCTTCTTCATGGTTTTTGCCAGTGGTAACCTCCGGTTGTTGATCATGTGACTCATGTTTCCATTGGACTTTTCCAAAATAAATCTATTTCTATTAGGCAAATAAAAAAATCACCTCATCGTAGCACCAAAATGTTTTAGCAAATGCGTTTTTTCTTAATTAGCGTGTTTCTATGTCAAATTGTGCAATTATGTGGTCAATGGAAACGCAGATACAGAAACTACAAGAAAATGTAGCAAATCATTTATGCTCAAACAACAAACTGCTGTGAACAAATAAAAATCATCAAAAATGATCAAAACAAATGATTTACTTTGAGCAGCAGAGATGAAGTCTGTTTATGTGAAGTTCTGCTGACTTTCAGGATCTTTAGTTTTTATTCTGTTGGACCTGGATAATCTACAGAAGGTTTTCGCTTGTTGTGAACGTGTGGTTCACTCCTTCACTCCTCAGAAACAGGAACTCATGTCAGAGTGACCAGCTGAAGAGTCCGGCCTCCACCTTCGACTTTGTGTGGTTTTCTGATCAGGAGTTAGTGACCTGAAGCTCAGGACAGCCGGTTCCCCAGTGCAGCTCTGGCTGCTCTCCAGAGCGACTGAATGCAGTGAAGAACTGGCCTGTTTGCTGAAGTCGTTGATGGAGACTAACTTCCTGTTTCTGTGCCTCGGGTTGATTTATGACATTATTAAATCTGTGAACTCATCTTCATGAGTAAATTCTGGATTTTATTTATTTATTCACAGAAAAACAAGCAGCAGATTAATGAAGATTTAACGCCACCAACTGTGACCAGTGTCCCTGCTGCAGCAGCTGCTGGTACCAGCACTCCTGTTGCCATGGCAACGCTGCAGCCAGGCACTTTCACACGGCTCCGTTTGCTTTCAGACATCAGGATCTGGACCCGCTAACAGAACCAGAACCTGAGCTCAGCTAACGGTCTGTCTGGACCCGCTAACAGTGTTTGTAAAGTTACACATTAAAAAATTAACTGCAATAATTTGGGTTTTAAATTTTAGCCTGTTGTTAGAAAAAAAATGTGTAGCGTTTTTCAAAATCTTATTATCTCCGTTTTTTCTTTTGCAACTGCCACCGTTTCAAATTGACTATTTAGTTTCAAACTGACTATTTAGTTTCAAACTAACTATTTAGTCTCAAACTAACTATTTAGTCTGAAACTAAATATTTATTTAGCGAGCTAAATATTGGGGTGACAAGCTAAGTATTTAGCTCTAGGCTAAATGTTCTGAGCCAAAACAATTTTGCTTCAAACGTAATATTTAACTTTGAGCTAAATATTTAGCTAACACTTGCTAATATCGGAAATGGACTACCAAAATAAAAGCTGAGTCTTCATAACTTTCTAAATTCCTGCTGTCGAATCGCTTCATTTTGTTTCTTTTCCTTTTTTGTCCAACATTTAAACTGAAAACAAAGGATGAGCCGTTTGAACGGCAATCCAGACGTTCGTTTAGCAACGTTCAGTCTCACCGAATAGAAGTTCTAAAGACCCAGCTTTTATTTTGATAGTCCAATCTCGCTTATTTCCAAGTGAATTTGCATATTAGCTAAACTTTTAGCTCTGAGCTAGCTAGATTACAAAGTAAATATTAACTAGTTCAGATCTGAATACTTTTTCTGGAGCCAAATAGTTACTCATTACTGGAGTTAAACTTCTAGTTTCTAAGCTAAATATTTAGTTGCTAACTACCAGACATGATGCTTTTTGGCTACATGTGTCCTGTACAGTACAGTGTCTTATTTCTGTTTGAAGCTAAGGAATATTTTGGAGTTTTTCTTCTATTTATTTATAGTTATACAGACACAGATTTCCTCTTCATGTTTGGTTTCCACCTACAGCCAGATGTCATGTAACAAACCAAAGAGTCTAAACATGAAAAATGAGAATATGTGGCAGAATTTGAACGAAATCAGAGCGAATTGTGACATTTTAAAACAAGGTTGAAACATATTAACGTTTAGTTCTCGGCTTTACAGAGAGAAATGCTGATTTTGCTGAGAATCAGCAGAAGTTTTTTGGGTCTCAGTGGGAGTCGGAGCGTTTGGACGCCGCAGCGATCTGAACACCGAAACAAAACGCGCTTTGCTCCAAAACGCGCCGCAGATCAAACTGTTGACTCACAGAAGCTTGAAAGCTTGAATTAATTAGAGCTCCCGGTGTTGTTGATTGCTCTCTGAATAATCTCGCTGACATTTCCAGCAATCTGATGACTCTCTGCAGCTCAGCGGTCAGGAGGCATCCTGACATTTGCGTGCAGGAGTTTTTAGAGGATTATGAAAGGACGCGGCGGAGCCAGGAGCGCGGAGGACGCCCCACAGATCCAGCAGCACCGAACGGCGGGCCGGCGCCTGCACCCGGCTCAGCCGCGGAGCATTGATCTGTGGCAGCTTTAAACTGGACTGGATTAAATGAAGTTCAGCGGTCCCTCAGCCTCAGTGCTCCGTTTAATGGAAATGTCAGAAGAAACTGTAATCAAACTGGAGGAACTGGGACGGTTTCAAAGGTTCAGCAGAAATGTTTCAGTCAGCTGGTTCTGAGCCAAAAAAATTCTGGTTCTGGTTGTCTGGGTCAGCGGACCGCCTCATCAGAATCATAGGCATCAGAATCAGAACTGCAGATTAGACCCAGTTTTACATTTCTTCACCGTGGTGTGGACCTGTTATTCAGATAACACACACACACGCACACACACACACACCCGCACACACACACACACACACACACACCTGTTGCACGGTGGATCTGTTGCTCTGATTTAATGGGAATGTCAGTAGAACCGGTAATCAAAGTTCATTTAATTTCTGTGAAACTTCCCAGTCGCAGCGCCTCGTGTTGGGAACTCTTCGTGTTTGGGAACTCTTCATGTTTGGGAACTCTTCATGTTTGGGAACCCTTCATGTTTGGGAACTCTTCATGTTTGGGAACCCTTCATGTTTGGGAACCCTTCATGTTTGGGAACTCTTCATGTTTGGGAACCCTTCATGTTTGGGAACTCTTCATGTTTGGGAACCCTTCATGTTTGGGAACCCTTCATGTTTGGGAACTCTTCATGTTTGGGAACCCTTCATGTTTGGGAACCCTTCATGTTTGGGAACCCTTCATGTTTGGGAACCCTTCATGTTTGGGAACCCTCTGGGCTTTTCAGTGGTTGCTAGCACAGCCTGACTCTCCTGCTGGTCTTCAGTCTCCTGCTCTGTTTCAGAGTTTAGTTGCTTCTCTGCCTGTTGAAATGTTTTATTGTGTAGGAGACCAGAATCCGTCTGGACTGAAGATCGAGATAAATCAGACACCATCAAAGTAAGACCTCCTGATGGTTCCTCCTGTTTTGGTTCCCCCTGGTGGCAGGCTGGGTGCGGTGCGTAGGAAGCCCAGGTTTGGTCACCAACTCGTCCGTTTGTCTGACTGATTCTCCTGCTGAGCCGCCGACTCTTTGGCAGCTCCACCATCAGAAACGCGATTAGAGACGCCGTAGTTTCCGTAGTTTCTGGAGTTTCCGTAGTTTCCTCTGACCTTCTGAAATGAACAAACCGACTCGGTTTATTGGACGCTTTGGTCTGGATCAGTTTTTCTCTGCTCATGAATGAAATCATCACTTTAAAGCAACTTTTTGTATTTTACTGAAGAATTAAATTGATTTGATCTGAAACACTGAAGGTTTTCACTGTCCTCAGAATAAACCAGTCCAGCAGCAAACTGTCATGTAAACTGGTTTCCAGTCAGTCTGAGTAATGGACCAACAGAGGAATTACAGGAGCGACCTGACGGAGTCGGCGCTGACCCGTTTTCCTCTGAATCAGCAGGACAGGAAGCTGCTCTCCATCCACCAAAGTGCTGAGTGTAGGAGGAACCTGCAGCTTCTCATTGTCCTGTCTGCTTCTTCAGCACAGGCCTCAGCCGCAGGTTGATTTAAATTCAAATGTTTGCGTCTGCAGCGTCAGACTGTTACAGTATCACAGACTGACGAAAAAAAGCTAAAATGTGTCCGATTTTCATTTCTGCTAAAGCAGCAGCTCTGATTCTGCCGGCTGGGCGGCGCTCCGGGGCCGTAAAGTCATAAAAGTTCTTTATGGATATTCCCAGGTTTCTATTTAATTATGAGTTAATGTTGGTCTTTACTCTGGGGTCTGAAGCTGCGCCACAAACACAGCAAACGAGCGTCGATGTGCAACGGTCAGCCTGGAAAAGCCAATAAATTCTGATAAATGACTCAGTTTTATGGTGAGAGCCACAAAAAACTGAAGGTTAAAATTAACAAAAGAGAACAAAGTTTTTCCCTGAAACTAAACGTTAAACAGATTCCCTCCTGACGGGGAGCGGCTGCTGATTCTGCCTGATTTTTTTCCATATTTCACAACAAATGTCATCTGGAGGAAATCTGCAAAACAAATCATTTCAGTTCAATCATAAGTATATTCCCATTAATCCTAGTTATCAGCTAATGCATCAGCTTGCAGCATTCAGTCCTCCTCACCAGCAGGGGGCGACAGTGGAGAGGAAAAACTCCCCTTTAGTAGGAAGAACCTCCAGCAGAATCGGAGCCAGAACCGGGCTCGGTACCAGCAGCCATGGAGGTTTGAGAAGAGAGAGACAGAGAAGGAGAACTTCCTGTTCTCAGGAGAGGAAGAACGACGAGGAGATCAGAACCACAGCCAATCAGAACGCCAGCTGCTACGCAGAAAAAACACAAAGTTAACATCAAGTAATAGGAAGTAATGCTAATTGGAGAGTAGTAGGAGAAGAAAGTGGTTCTCTGAAGACATTCTGACATGGTTCATCCTAAACTCCGTTTCCGACTCTGTTCCTGTAATCCGGCCGTTAGCTTCAGCCGTTAGCTGCTGCTGCAGCAGCTGCAGCTCGTCCTGCAGAATCTCAGGGTGTTGAGGAGACGTTTAATGGCGTCCTGCAGGCAGCATGAATATTTCATTTGGTCGCTTCATGTGAGCTGCAGCTGCTGCTTCACTTTAAAACATGCCTGCTTTCAGATGCCCTCCTAAAAACCAAACATCCAGCAGCATCTGGTGGCTCTAGCTCTGTTCCAGGTGAGGATCCTGTAGATCTACAACCTCCAGACACTGAAGCTGTTTGAGTTCAAAAAGAGGAGCAGGAATTCAACCTCCTGGTGTACGAACAGCTCCTGAACACCGGCTGTTCAGGTCCAGTTACTGGAGCTCTGAAGGAAAGCAAAGACCTTCATGTAGAGTAGATAAGTTTGATTTAAAGCCTCTAGTAGCTGAATTGTGATGATGTGATGAAGAGGAAAACATTAAAAATCTGCCAGCTCCTGAATGATGCCGCCAGTTTTTCTCTGAATGAGACGACGAACCTGCAGCCTGGTAGCAGATCCTCAGGCCTTCAGTTTGAGCTGCTGCCACTCTGTTCCTGTCATGTTGCTCTGATGCCGAAGCTCTGCTGAGTTTCACATCTCCAGTTTATTCTGACTGGAGTGTTAAATTTTTTTTAACACAATTAATCGCTTTTTTTGTTATTTTAAACAGACAAAAGTTCGAGCTGGAACCTTTCTGTTTGCTTGTTTCTGGTTCGCCTGTAAAGCTGACGCACAGCTACATCCGCTAACAGCAGCCATGGACGAACAAAGTGGCTTTTCTCAGCACACTGGGTTTTAATTTCTGCTTCTAAACGATTTGATTGTCGCGTTCTAGTTGTGCTACAACGAGTTAGCCTTTGAGTGAAGCTATGCTAGCCTAAAATAGCATCTCAGTGCTAAACATGTAGCAGCTAATGCTAATGTCAGCGTCCAGATTTCTAAAGAAGATCAGAGAAACTCTGGAAAAGTGAATGGATAGAAAAACACTTTGCTCCAATCTGATGGTTAAAGAACCTGAAGAACAGATTAAAAACTATAAATATATTTGAGCTCATATGTTTTTGAATTGAAGACGTTGCTTAATTGATTAATTACAGACCCTGTAATAAACTCAATTAAATTTTTAATCCAGTTCTACCACTAAGTATTTTCTGACCCTCTGAAGATTGATCTCAATGCCAAGTGGTGAGAAAATTAACCAAATTATTCAGAAAGTAGGTCATGCTGTCAGCATCTGGCATGCTGAGGTGAGAGAATCTACATCAGCACACATGAAGCGTCTGCATAATGTATAAAATTCTAAATAAAAAATACTTTATTGATGCCAAAGGGAAATTAAATCAGCAAGTTGGTGATGCTATGTTAGCTTAGCATCTGGAGCTGTTAAGTTAAAGACAGAAGGTCAAAACGTCTGTGGAGTTTATTACCTGCGTGGATATAAACCAGGATGGTAAATGGGTTCTGTGTGACTCTGGGGTATTTCAGGCAGCTTTATGAATAGTTTTAGTTGTTTTTGAGTGTCTTTGTTTTACTCTGGAGGTTTTATTGTTATCAGAGTGTTTTTATTGAAGTGTAAATGGAGGTTTTCTGTCCTGGTTTTGGTGTCGTTGGATCCTGGCAGCTGTTCCCAGCTCTCGGCGGTGGGTTGGCGTGTGCCTCGTGTTTTCTTGGCTCCAGGCATCATGAATGAGACGGAGGGGAAAGAGCAAACTGCCTCAGCGTGTGGCTCTTCATCGTTTTGAAGAACATAATGAGAGTTTTCTGTGAAACCGCTGAGATGTTGCTCCACTCTTCCATGCAGACGTTAGTCGGACCTTTGTGACGCAGCTCGTGTTCTGAATGCTGGCTGCGGTGTAAGGAGATGATTACAGCGTCAGCAGACTCGACTCTTTGACCTGCAGAGAGCATTTTATCTCCAGTGCTTCCAGTTAAAAACTCTCCCAGTCGGCGCGACGCTGGAACCCTTCCTGTCAAATCAACAGCTGCTCTACATCAGCTGGAAAGGAGCGATAAGAGCAGAAAATGTGTCTGAAATCAGCATTCTGCCTCCTGACACGCCGGGGAGCTGTAAATGGGAGCCATGGGAGTGTAACTGGGAGTAATGGATGTGATACGGCGTTTATCTGGGGGGAACTTCTCCTGGTTGACAGGTTTTCCAGTGAAACGGAGCAGCAACCTGCTGGGAACGACAGAAAATCCTGTTCTATTAGGTTTAGCATCGTTGCTGCGTTTGTTCTGCAGAGTGTCACGCCTCGGAGCGCGACACGGGAACAGAAACGCAGAGATTATGTTTGATCATCCGACAAAATCAATAACTGATGGAGCTGCTGTCATGCGGGGACTCCTCTGTGTTTTCCCATCTGAGTGCATTAAAACATTAAAAAGAGCCGCCGACATGCAGGCGCTGGCGATGAGCTCATCCATCAGCTGCCGCTCCGCGCCGACATCACAGTCATAACATCACATATGAGCCGATCCATCACCCTGACGCTCCGCAGGGTGCGGCAGAACCAGCCTCCGCCGCTCCGGCCTCAGAACCCAAAGGAACCTCCAGCTCCAGTCCGGCCCGCTGGACGTCTAAACAGGAGACAGACAGACCGAGGAAACCGTGTGGGGAGAAACTGAAGCCTCAGGATGACAGCAGGCGGCCAGAATGGACTCGTGGTGCGACTGCTGACATTTTCCATCACTGTGCAAAGTGATGTTTACGCTTTATTGTGAAGGGTCATTAGTCTTGTTCGTGGAGGGTCTTGGACCTGGTCTTGGTCTCGGTTCTGGTCTTGGTCTCAGATGGACCCACCTTGACTCCATTTCTGCCTCCATTATTCTCTGAAGCTGATCGGTTTCAGATCCTGTTAATAATTGGCTCAGTTTTAACAAACTGAATTGAATTTAACTGAATTAAACATCTCTGGATGTTCCACCTGCATAAGGTTTTCCTCTGGTTCTGGTCTGACCCGGACCATTACAGAACCACTGGAGCCACCAGAACCAGAGGACCGATCTGGTACTGGAAACATTCACCTTACCTGGTTATTTGTAAAAACCTGGGCCTCTTCCTGATACAACAGGTGAGCGTTGCCATGGCAACCCAGCGTGACCCCGAGGTCGTGGTCCCGCTGTGCGACACAGAAACCATCTGTCTCCGTTGCTGCTCACTACCTGCCTCATCCAGCGGCTCTAATTTCCTCCCATGGATTAGAAATAATTAAGTCACAAATAATTGCAGCTATTATGTTGATCCAATTAGCCGCCGTTAGCCTGCAGCCGGGATGAAACCCGCTGGATCAAAGGAGGCAGCCGGACGGGTCCACCAGAACGGGACGGGTCCACCAGAACCGGACGGATCCACCAGAACCGGACGGGTTCTCCAGAACCGGACGGGTTCACCAACCGGACGGGTTCTCCAGGACCAGATGGGTTCACCAGAACCGGACAACCACACTGGCTCAGTGTTATGACCTTTAACCTTTAACCTTCTGACTGAGGCCTGTAGAGTTTTAGATGGCGCTCTTGAGCTTCACACTCTGACCTCTGACCTTCATCGTCTGACAGGATGATGAACTTCCGACGGTTTTAGATGACCTTTGACCTTTCCCAGATTGATGGTTGCCTCTCTGAGGTCATTGCTGATGGTGTATGGAGCTAAATTAGTTCCAAAAAGTTTGTTCAGATAAAACAGAAAAAAAAAAAATTTACTTTTCAGATTAAAGTTATTTCAGTTTCAAGCTTTTTTTTGTTTTTTTTTAATAATCTTTATGGCCCCAGTTTGGCTCCATAGTTTTGACTCTGACTTTTCTTCCCGCTTTTCCAAACGCAGATCCATCGTAACGTGTTCTAATCTGGATTAGGATTAGGTGGCTGTATATTTAAAAACTCATAAAACATCAATTTTCTCCCTGGTTGTATGTTTACTATTGCAGCTATTCTAATATTCGTAACAAAAGCGTTTAGTGGAGCAGGAAGGAGGCGCAGCAACAGTTTCCATACATCAGAAGTTATTATTTGTGTTTGGATGATTAAACAGTCACTCATCTGTCAGACTGAAACGTTCAGGAAAAATAATCCTCCCAGCTTCAGCTCAGTTTCTCTTTTTCCTTTTTCTCCCTTTGTTCTCGAGCAGAAGTGGGAGAAAGTCGTTTCTGATGCCAGCCTGCAGGTTGGATGTGGATAATTCCTGGGTTTCTGTCCATATGGAGATCCTGCCGGCTGTGGTGTGTTGCGCTGCAGGCTTTCAGAGACACGCAGGGAAAACAGACTCTCTGTGGAGATAAATCAGGCTGAATTCAAGCGGAATCATCCTTTAATCTGAAATGAAAACGACTCCAGAGGCTTTATTTTTAGCTGCTGGCTGCCATCAAACACTCATCAGATCCTCTTTGTCAGTGCGAAGACCTTCTGCTGTGTCATAACGAGTTTCCGTGAGGCTGAACTGTGAAATGCTGGGGCCGAGGCGCCAAGCAGGACGGAGCTGAGCTGAGAGGAGCTCATTTCCATGCGTGCTGAAAGAATGTCTTCCTCCGTTCACTCCCACATCCCAGCGCTCAGCTGGAGACGTCTTCTGACTGAGCAGCCGCCTCTGTTCTGCTTCCAGCTGCTCCAAGTGTTTCCACCTTCCTTCACCTCGCTCTGAGCAGAACCTCCTCTCAGTCATCCTCCCACATCATCATCAGGACGAAGCTCAACTCGCCGACCTCGTCAGGATGCTGCGACAAGCCAGAAGCTCACCACGCGTTTCTGCAGCAGCCAGCACTGACATCCTCCACGTCCTGCTGCTGCAGAAACACAGAAACCTCCTCTATGAACTGCAGCTCATCCTGCACATCCTGGGAAACCGAGTCAGTCTTCTTCACCTCCTCATCATCAATACATACTATGTCTTGGTAGGTTTGGTCAGTCTGAGACTTGGAGGATCCCAGCGCATCTGATCCCAGTGAGATTTTCCCAGTAGCACCATAAACAAGCTGCAGCAGGTTAGCATTAGCCCCAGCCGTATCGCAGCAGGAGGGACGCTTTGGTTTGGGGGCTTCGTCTCCCTGACCTGATCCAGGACCTGGAGGGCAGATTGAGTCAGAAGGGATCGGAAGGGTCCAGGACTGAGAGCCAAACACACAGAACCAGCTGTCATCATGATGACCAGAGCTCCCAGTTCAAGCACCAGCAAGAGAACAACGGCCGGATCAGAGCGTCTGCATGAATCTGTGCAGAAAAGCCTTGGATCCTCGTCTGACGCTGAGACCTTCATCATCCTCCATCATCTGTCCGTCAGAGAACAACGTGTTCCTGTTTCCTCTGATGGGAAACTGAAGATAATCACACCTGTCAGGGATTTCTGTTGTTTCCTCTGGATTCCTGACTGATTAAAACTCAACAGTTTGAGCTCCTGTTGCTGCTCCTGCTGAGGAGATCAAATCTTCATGATCACAACAGAAAGAGTCAGAGAGGAGAGGCCAGCAGCAGGACTCCATCAGTCCGCTTTCACCCGACTCCGGTCCGTCTGTCTAGAAACTCCGGTTCGGTTGGTGAGGTGTGAATGCTAATCGACCTCTGACCTCTGGTCCTCCAAACCTCCGTCTGGGTTCTGTTGAACTGAACTCTGGTTCGGTTTGAATTTGAAAGCCAAACGGACCAGAGGCCGCTCCAAAAGCAGGAAGTGGACTACAGCGCAGGGGATTCTGGGTAAATACAACCAAAGCTAACGTGCTAGCCTAGCGCTAGCAGCAGAAATGGCTCCTGGTCTTCAGCCAAAGACTAAAGAGAAATCCTCCAACCGCTAAAATCTGACGCCTCCATCTTGTTTCCATCTGGTGAAGAAGGAAGTTGCTCTCAGTGTCTTCAGAGGTTTTTGCGTCGTTTCCTTCAGTGGTTCTTGGTGCAGCGCCCCCACAGGCCAGGAGGGGAACAGGTTGGTTTGACTCAGAGAACCACAGCAGCTATAGGTGAAGCAGATGTTCTGGGGCCAGTAGAACAGGGTCGACCCGACTGAAGGAGGGAAAACAGACTAAAACTTAAAATATTCCATTTTCAGGTAGAAACCAGGCAGGAGTCGGTACAGATCAGAATCAACTCTCATTCACACGCCAGTATTTCCTCCTGTATTGTAGATGGCACAGCGATGTGTAGTTTATATTTATTATTTCACTATTTTCACGCTGTTAAATTAAATTATGAGGCTTATTACTCTGTAATCTGCCACCTCCAGTCCATTCTGTGTGTTAGCAGTAATTTGCTTACAGAAATGGAGTTTCTCAGTTTCCATTTGGCTCTTTAATGATCTGCTTCTTACCCTGTAGATGTCTGATGTGTCAACCAGTCTGGCAGCTAAAACTTTAGATTTAAACGTTAATGAATTAGAGATGACGCTGAAAACACCTGAGTGTTTTTATCAACATTCAGTGTTAAAAATGAGTTTCTTTCCGTGTGAGAAGGTGGTGAGAGTGGATTCAGAGGAGAAGACGTTCCCAGGCTCAATGAACATGGTTCACACGTTTTTACTGAAATACGTCGTGATGTGATCAATAACGCCTGAGCCCAGATCGTAGTGAGAGCACGTTGGTGGAGCAGAGCAGATGGAGTCCAGCTGAGAAACGGTTCCAGCGGGAACTGGAGCCGGGCTTTGGGCCGCAGCTCCGTCATGAACCACGGCGTTTCCCTGGAGCGCGTGCGGCTCGTTAAAAATGCAGAAACATCATGAATATTTCAGCACATTTGATCAAATGAGTTCTAACGGCTTCGCTGAGCGAGCCGAGGAATCAGAACCGGGCCGGGCCGCTTTCATCGTCGTCATGTTCATCATCAGAGGCCGGAGTTTCTGTCTGCTGAGGACAGGACGCTCCGCTCGGCTGCAGGTCACTAACCCTGTTACCATGGTTACCGCTGGAAGGTCGTCAGACGCTGTTCCTCACATCTTCGACCTCCGATTTTATGATAAAACAGCTTGCCATACCAGGTGTTCAGTTGTTTCCGGACGGGAGGAAGAGCAGACTCAGCAACTCGTCACCCTCTAGCAACTCGTCAAATCGTCTCCCTGATTGATCTAATTGTAGATCATCTACTCTGCCCACCTCTGCGTACTTACCAGGTACAGGAAATGATGTTGTAACACTCACGATGTGTTTACAGTTTATAGAACAGACAATCAGACCAGTGCTAGGTTCGGCTACGGGAGTAGAGAAATGTGCAGGTGTATTAATGACCACAGACCAGAAAATAAGGTTAAACTGCCGGCTTATTATTTGTTGAAAAGAAAAGAAACAACAATATTACAAACAATTGACGTACACTGACACAAAATTAAATCCAAAATAGTTTCCCCGTTTCTTTCAGGATATTGTATTTATCCCTGCTTGAAATTTTAAACCTAATGTTAGGTATTAAAGGATACTATTTATTTTAACCTAGGTTATAGTTCCATGTAAGTTCAAGTTGATACTGTTAATCTATTTAATTTACAGTTTGGTTGTTTTAATCTTTTAAATCTAATTTTAATTATTTAGAGTTCTTTTAAGAAGTTAAGGTTTTTTAATTTCCTTTTTTTAACAATTTCTTGTTTCTATTATAACCAACAGACAATTTCACATTAAACACTAACAATGGATATTGAATGTGGTTCGAGAAAAGAAAAAACAATAAAACACAACAAAAACAATCCAGCAAAAGACCGAATAACTTGTGCTTCAAATCAGTGTCTTTTCTTTCTGATGATCCTGAAGGGTTAATCCCGTTTCTCTGAATGCAGCGCTATTTCAGCAGGAAAACATGGGCAGGTCATACCAGTTTGGATGAATTGAACTGTCCAGCAGAGGGCGTAGCTCCTGCTAGACGGCGGTTACAGGGCTCCTGGGTTACGGCTCGCCATCTTGTTTCTCACTAGCGGAATCCAACTCAGGAATCGACTCGGAATTTCCCGGTCCAATTTCCAGCAGAACCTTAAAAAGGCCTGGTTTAATAACCAACAAAGCATAACAAAAGTTCTTTTAGCTTTACTTTGTACTGAATAAAATAACATACTCGCCGATTTGGCGGCTGAACATCGTGTGTGTGGGGGAAACATGCTTCACCCACACCAGCTCATCCGTTACTTCCACGGTTTTTGAACATAAAACAACATAAATGTGCTACTTTAGCTTTCCGTTTCAATGAAATAAAATTGTTTTACAAATACATCCTTCACAGAAAATAAAATACACTTTTTAACTCACCAAGTCCAGTTCTGTAACATATAACACTCCGAACGCAGTCAGGAAAAAAATGCGGAAAGCTCCTCCGAAGAAGAATGGAAAAGGTTTCCAGTCAGCAGGTAGACTTTTTAATCGTCTATGCTCTCCTATCTCTCTCTCTTTTTCACAGCACAACTCTTAGCTTCATCGTTCTCTCTGCTTCTTCTTCGCTCTCTCTGCTTCTTCTTCGAGAGTCAGAGAACGTAGCAACCCGGTTGGCTGGAGCAAGTCACATGGGCTACACATCAATGTGACCCTTCAGAATAAGAGATTTTACTCAACTTGACGGTTTTAGCTGCTGACAAAATAATACTCTGTTTTATACAAATTTTTAACCAAATAAAATAACATAACATGAAATACAGCATTCTTAATGTTTGTAATTATTACTTTTTATATTTTTAACTATTTTAGGACCTATTTATTCTCCATTTATTTATTTCCTATTTATGCATTTTATAGCTAGTTTCTATGGAAAGACTTATTTTTAATGAGGCTATATTAACCTGGGTTACAATGTCATTTCCCTTTAACTGACCAACTGAGTTGGGAACAGTCAAAGTCGCTGCAGAGCAGAGAGACGTTACAGAGTCGTAGGCGGTTAGGTGGTTCATGAAATGTCAGAGAGCCGTTTCCTCCGACTCTCCTGTGACTTTATCGCAGCTCTTACCCTTCAGAACCGACTCGGCTCTGAAGTTAAACCGTTCCTGAAGTTCAGCTGCAGAGTTCATCCATGTGTTTTTGTCTCTGCAGGTGGAATCTGCATCGCTCAGTCCCTGAAGATTCCCCACGAACACAAACCGTCGGACTTTGACAAAATCATCCGGCAGCTGCTGGACACCCGCTACGCCAGAACCGTGGTTCTGTTCGCCTCCGACGAGGACATCAGGTAGCCGGAGCTCGTCTCAGTCAGTCCGTCCTGGTAACGGCTCGTCGCTCTGTTTACCACATTAGATTCATTCAGTTGAGGTTATTTCCATCTCACAGCAGATCGTTTAATCTCATCGCTCCTTCCTGGTTGTCATCAATGCTTCGGGTTCAGATTAGTTTTCTTAAATCTGACTGAAACTACTAACTATTTAAATGTTTTTTTTCAGGCAGAACTTGGATGGTTTGTTTGTTTCTTTGTTCTTAAATTCATCATGTTCATTTCATTTACTCTGTCCTGAATTTCCTTGCTTTGGGACAATAAAGGGTATTGATTAGAGAGTTTAATAAACCCGTTAATAATCAGATCAGATGAAACCTTGCAGGTCGTCAGCCGCCTCTCTGACCCTCCAGGCTTCCGTAGAAACTGAGCTCTGGGTTTTGCTTTGGCTGCAGAGGAATCCTGAACGCCTCGAAGCGGGCCGATCAGGTCGGACACTTCCTGTGGATCGGCTCCGACAGCTGGGGGTCCAAGAACAGCCCCATCCACCAGCTGGAGGACGCCGCCGTGGGCGCCATCACCATCCTGCCCAAGAGGGCCACCATCAGCGGTGAGTTCAGGGAAACAGCGGCTCGGCCCGGGCTGATCGGATCTGGATCGATCAGTTTATCGTCTCCAGATGTCTGAACTTCACCTCTCTGCTTCATAAACTCAGTTTTAAACAACATTAAATGTTTGTGAATGCAGCAAATATTTCAACAAAATCTTTCACATGCAGATACAAAAACCTGACTTGGTCATCATGGAAAATGTAGTTTTGTCACAAATTGTTGGTGTCAAATCATATTTACTCATAATTTTTTTATCTTTCAAGATGGCCGCCGTGGTTGTCATGGAGATTATATGTTTGCTTTAAAATCATCTGTACTTATTGCCAGCGGTGGGCACAAATAACTAAAACATTAGATTCACTAACTACTGATACGCTATTCAAGAATCTTAGCTACGATAAACACATAAAAACATTAGCATAAGCTAATGCTAACCATTAAGACGACTGTCTGTCTGTCTCACATCTTCATTTGAGACTCACTAACAGGAAAGTCCTCAGTTTCTGATTTTTTGACTTCTTATTGCTTTAAAGCTGCATGAACAGGACGAGCAGAGAGGATTCTGTAGCTCCTCATCATCCCGCCGCCATCAGCAGGAAACTCACATTCAGGTTTATTGAACCTCAGAAAAGTTCAGTTTTTATTGTTGACATTTCCGCAGAGAACGAGGAATTATTCCAGGCTGGTGTAGAGATCATTTCCAGCAGGCTCCATTTTACAGCTTTTATTTAGACTGTGCTCTGATTTAACCTTTGACTCAATCAGCACATATTTGAATGAAGTGACATTTCAGAGCGTTACAGACAGGAGAAGGAACGTGCTGCAGGTCAGCCAATATTTCACAAGAACCTGAGGGAGGAAGATGAAGGTCTGCCAGTGCTTCACTTCTCACCTTTCCACAGACATAATGATTAAAAAATGAAAGAAAAGTTCAAAAAGACTCAGAATATCTGCTTGATTTGACATTTACAGTGAATTTATCTGCTGATTATTGAGTTTTTGTGCAGCTAGCAGCAGAGTTCCTCGGTTTCAGTCGCAGTTTTTGCGCCACCTGGTGGCATTGCTCTGTCCATGCAGCCACTTCAAGCGTTTATTCAAATATGACTTTAGAACAGGGGGGCCAAAGTCGGTCCTCAAGGGCCATGTTTTAGTTCTCTCCCTGGTTTAACTAGGAGTACTAAGTTTTCGATTTCTCCCCAGACTTACTGAAACAGTGCCAAAAGAACCAACGACTCTGATGGCTCAAATTAGCATCCATTCTTCAATTGTAAATGTGGTCATTGACCGTCAGGCCAGAAGGTAGGAGTGTGAATAGTCCATGTTGGGGGTGGTCTAAGTCTAAGTCTAAATCTAAGGAACAATTGTGCAACTGTGAGATGCGTTGAGGCCATTACCAGGGTACTTAAGGGTACTTACAATCCTTCAGGTCATTTGGACTATCTCTAGACTGCATAGGAGTGGCGTCAACGTGGACTAACTCCAGCACTTCTAGTGCTAACGCACCTGGATCAAATTATGGCTCGTTAGAAGGTCTAAGAAGAACATTGACCTGCTGAAAAGGTTGTTGGTACCACCAGGGAGAGAACTACAACGTGCAGGATGCCGACCCTCGAGGATCCACTTTGGGCTCCCCTGCTTTAGAAGCTAGAAGAACCGGGAGAGTCAATGCAGCTGCTATAAGTTTATTTCCTGCAAGAGTTTACACTAAAACAGGTTAACAGTAAAATATTACTCGACGTTAGGCTAAAAACAATGTAAATACTGTAAGAAAAGCTGTTGTTTTTCAGGTATTGTTATTTCGATCTGTACATCAGCAATCGGCCAATTAACCTGTTCTGGGATCGACTGGCAGTGCCTCCGTCCTCCACTAGGGGGCGTTCCCCTCCAGAGACGTTTCTCCCCGAGATGCAAGAGGAAAACAACAATATGCATTTAGGAAAATGACAGAAACAGTAAGATTACATTTTTCCGGTCAGTGAATGAACCGGGTCAGACTGGCATCACAATCAATCAATCAATCAATTA
Source organism: Xiphophorus hellerii (assembly GCF_003331165.1). Classification (NCBI taxonomy): domain Eukaryota; kingdom Metazoa; phylum Chordata; class Actinopteri; order Cyprinodontiformes; family Poeciliidae; genus Xiphophorus; species Xiphophorus hellerii. The sequence continues at coordinate 366,577 of NC_045691.1, forward strand.
ATCAATCAATCAAATTTTATTTGCATAGCACCTGTCAGCAGCAGGCTTTTCAAAGTGCTTTACATCATGAAAACACACAGTCAACATTACATTCTGCACATTAATTAATGTTTCAAAACCAGCTGAGTTTCAGTCTGGATTTAAAGGAGCTCAGTGTTTCAGCTGTTTGTCAGTTTTCTGGAAGTTTGTTCCAGATTTGTGGTGCATAGATGCTGAATGCTGCTTCTCCATGTTTGGTTCTGGTTCTGGTTGCAGAGCAGAACCAGAACCAGGTTGCTATGATGACAGCAGATCTTTAATGTATTGTGGTGCTAAACCGTTTATAGTTTATCCTCTGAGTTACAGGGAGCCAGTGGAGGACTGTAGAACTAGGTGGTGTAGAACTGGGTGGTGTAGAACCGGGTGGTGTCTCTATCCTCCTGGTTCTAGTCAGAACTCCAGCAGCAGCGTTCTGGACCGTTGGGTTGTCAATCAGACCTGTGAAGATGCTGCTGCAGGAATCAAAGCCACTAAAGAGAAACTAAAGCCTGGATGAGTTTCTCTGATCTGAGACTTTAGTCCTCTGGTCCTGGAAATGTGGGCCGGTTCTAGAAGGCCCACTCTGGAACCGGCTTTATAATGGCGGAGGAAGACTTATCGCATCATTTATCAGTTTGCGTGATAAATTTATCGTAGTAAGAATTTTTTTTATCGCCGTCATTATAACTTCCATATAATGACGTTTAAAACTCCCCAAACCGTTTTACTATTTTCCTCGCTGTTTGTTCAATGAAAACATCAATAAATGCCAATAAATCTGAAAACACTGTGTGCAGTTTAGTGATACAAATCATGTTTTTATGTGACTGGTGTCCTAAAACGCCTTACCCATGGGAATGTTTCTTCAGGAGCAGTATTTGTGTTAGTGGGGCTGTAATTGCTGTGACACACAGTTAGATAAAAACAAGAAATAACGGCTGAAGAGCTCAGCAGCGAACTCACACCTGGCCGAGAGAAGAGGCTGTGAAAACCAACAAGGTGAGAACTGCAGGTCAACTGGCAGCTTGTCCTCCTGACGAACCCTGGAAAACGTCAGGCTGAGCCCCCTGGGCCTGGAAAGGTCACCGGGAGGTCGAGCTGCTGCTTCCACCTGAAGCAAACCAGAGCAGAGACAGACAGTGGAAAAACTGCTGGGATTTACTAAGGATTCATCATTTCCACCAGCCGACTCCGGTCCGCCTCAACCTGACTCCGGTCCAGTTTAACCCGACTCCGGTCCAGTTCAACCCGACTCCGGTCCGCTTTAATCCAAAATATTTGGATAACAACTTTAATATTTAGTTCCTTAGTTTGAAAAGTGAACTCCATTTTATTTTCTGTTGGGTTAAATAAACCCAATGATTCGTGTAACTCTGCAAACAGCGCCCCCTAGTCCTGCATGGTGGTAGTTTCCTGAAGGATGTGAAGAAGTTTTAGTTTGTTTTCTAGAATATCTGCTGAGGATTTTCCTGAAGTTTCTCCAGAAGCCAAACGAGGTGAGAGTGTAAAATGTTCCCTGAAGCAGTCAGAGTTTTTCTCTTTCCCTGCAGCTCTGAACGAAGCGTCTCTTTCCCTCAAACTGTTCAGATGTTTGCTTCTCTGAGCTGCTTCTGTTTCCGTGATGCTGCAGTTCGCAGAATCTGGTTCTGCTTCACGTTCAGCTTCATGCAGAAATAAAGACGGATCTCTGACTGGGTTCCTCAGAAACTCCAGACTTAGAGGAAACGTGGATGCGCTCTGAAGCAGCTTCAGCCATTTCCGCTGCTGTTTGTGTCCCAGTTAGAGGGAGAAGTCCGAACTGGCGGGAACTGGACTCGGTTCTGATTAACGCCGTCGTTACAGGACGGATGTGCAGCAGCTCCATGTTGGATCGACAGCAGCAGCAGAGTTTCCTCCTCGCTGCGTAATTACCCGACAGGAAGTGACCGCAGACCTCCAGGAAGTAATCCTCAGCTGGACTTCCGTTGTGGGAACGGATTCATGGAGCAGAAACTCTTTTCCTCCCGTTGCATCAGATGCAGCGCTGGCGATGAAGCAGATTCTCCTCTTCATCACCACGACGCCTCAGAAAACGTTCCTCCTGCTGGCGAAACGACTTCCGGATCCGGAACGGGAACCGAACCGTCCGGGTCCGTTCACTGCAAACATTTACGTTTCTAAACAAGGAGACATTCTAGCCATAATATGTTTCTGTGGTTAAAGTTTACAAAAAAGTTTTGCATAAAACTGACATGAAACCCGTCATGAACATGAATTAATCAGCATGAATGTTTATGCCTGTTATGATGCTTTAAAACTTACATTAATAGTAAATAAATGTCATTATAAAGATTCATTCAGAGGCCTTCATGTTCATAATGGTAGCATGTTAGCCTGATGCTAAAGTCTCCCAAACATGAAATATCCGTGTTGTTTTTATAAACGTTTTCAGCATTTAGAACATTTATTGCTGCTTAAATAGAAATAAAGAAATATTGGAGGGAAAGTGAAGTTGAGTATTCTCTCCTGCACCATTAAATATAATAATTAAGACACTGATGATGAAGGCTGCCCTCCTCTTCCTGCCTGTCTGCCGCCAAAACGTGACGAAGCTCAAACATCCAAACTTCTTATGTATTCGCAGATTAAATTAATATACAGTACAGACCAAAAGTTTGGACACACCTTTTAATTCAATGAGTTTCCTTTATTTTCATGACTATTGACATTGTAGATTCACACTGAAGGCATCAAAACTATGAATAACACATGTGGAAATATGCACTAAACAAAAAAGTGTAAAACAACTGAAAATAGCCCTTATATTCTAGTTTCTTCAAAGTAGCAACCTTTTGCTGTGATTACTGCTTTGCACACACTCTGCATTTTCTTGATGAGCTTCAAGAGGTAGTCACCTGAAATGGTTTTCACTTCATAGGTCAACCTGCCCTGTCAGGTTAATAAGTGGGATTTCTTGCCTTATAAATAGTCATGAAAATAAAGAAAACCCATTAAATTAGAAAGGTGTGTCCAAACTTTTGGTCTGTACTGTAATTTCAGATTAAATGGAATAATAACGTCAGCAGCAGCGTGTGCAGAGCGTTGTTAGAAAGCAAAGCTGTAAAAATAAACGTTTGTGGCTGACTGGACTGCAGGTCCAACGTTCAGAGAAAAGAACTGTTCAAAGGAATCGGGTTGTTTGTGAACGTCACACCAGAATCTTTATAGGGGCCAGTAATACAGCTTCACTGCAAAATCACCAAATAATTTCCATCTAGTTTCTACTTGAAATATTTTAGTTCACTTGAAATAAGACAAAACTGACCTACAGTAACTTTCCAGGAATATATGGAAGCTTCTTCGTGTCAACAATCTCTTAGCGGGGGCGTGCTGTGGTGGTGCAGGGGGTTAGCACGCCCCACGTTTGGAGGCCTTAGTCCTCGACGCGGACGTCGCGGGTTCGACTCCCGGTCCCGACGACCTTTGCCGCATGTCTTCCCCCCTCGCCTCACCCTCCTTCCTGTCTGCCTACTGTGGAAAAAATACGAGCCACTAGCGCCGCAAAAACTCTTCGGAGAAAAAAAACAACAAAAAAACAATCTCTTAGCGTTGATGAAACGTTACTGGTTCCAGTGAGACATTATTTAATTTGTTACTTGGTTAAATGTTTTGTTAAAAGTGAAATAATCTGCCAGTGAAGCAGATTATTCTGAACCAAGCTCCTCCGTTTTACTGGAACGTTTCCTGTTTGTTCCATGTCAGGTGAACTGAGATATTTTAACTATAAACCAGATTAAAAACTTTGTAATATTTGGTGTTTTTAGACCTGAGAAGCTGTTAGGAATCTTTTTAAACCTTCATGGTCCGTTTTCTCAGCCGGTTGTTTGATCCGAACCACCCAGAGTCTGACAGCTTCCCGCCGGAGCGAGATGAAGGCTCTGAACAGCGACCCGTCCTGCTGCGTGACCTCTGACCTCCCCTCTGGCAGCGGAGCGCGCCGCCGCCTCTGTTTCTGTCACTGCAGCCGCTCACCCAGAAAACGTGGAGACAAACATCTGCAGGGCAGGAAGTCCGCTGTCCATCACTTCCTGGAGGTTTACAGCTGATTCTGCAGAGATGGGACCGGGTCTGGTTCTGGTTCTGGTTCTGGTGGTGACAGGTGGACAGGAGAGTGAGCAGCGTCTCTGTTTGAAGACGAACTCGGCTCTAATGTTTTCTGCTCGGTGAAGCTGCCGGCCGCCAGAGACTCGTAGCGGTTTGGACCGAACGCTGTGGCGAATCCAGAGGTTTCATCCGGACCCGGTTATGTTCGCTCTGCTGCTGCGGCATCGTAACGCTGCTGCAGCATCGTAACCACGCTTCCAGGGAGAAATTACAGCCAAGCTGTGCAGAGACTCGTGATTCTCTGCAGCAGAACAAAATGCTGCTGGAAATTTAACGTTTGATTCTTCATCAGTTTTCCTTCAGTTATGGAGAAAATGGAACAAAAATCAGATTAATTTCATGTTTCATACTTGATGATCATCCGTCACCAGATCCAAACTGGATCAGATGGATTCTGGATCATCAGTGGACCCATGCAGAGCGATGGAGCATTTCTCCCTCAGTGTTTCTAACCTGGTTATCTCTTCATCACCTCCTGACTGGCTCCTCTTCCTCTTCACCTCCTCAGTGACTTTCATCTCCACGCAGAGAAACACGCGAGGTGAAGATCCTGATTTTATCCTGTCAGGAATTATTCATATTTATGCATCGCTGGGATCGTTTCGGAGCGTCAAGGACGTCTGAGGCAGTCGGTGACGCTGAAGCTGCAGCTCCGTCTGACGGGGAAGATTAAGAGCTCCTCTTCAGATTACAGCCTCCCATAATTCTGACTGTCAACAAACACATGAAGGGAGTCAGGAAACGACAGCCTGACTCTCTGAACCTGAACTTTCCCAAAGCTCCGGGTTCTACTGGGTTTTACAGGAATCTCTGTTCATCCCAGCCAGCTGAAAGAAAACTGGACAACTCTGGAGGAAACGCGTTTTTATCTGAAATGTTGGTTTCCAGGTGATGAAGAGGAACCGGAGCTGGGAGGTCAAAGCATCATGTTGCAGGAAAAGCTCAGAGATACAGATCCTACCTGACCACTATGTGGCGCTGTTCGCAAAGTTACACAAACTTCCATAGGAGAAAGAAGTGGGGTTTATTTATGGGGTTTATCTTTCAGTCATATTTCACCACGTTATTCATTCTTTCAATAATCTCACAATTCCAAATTAAATTCCCAATTAGCAACCTAAATACTTAGTTTGAAGCTAAATATTTAGCCTCTATGCAAATTCAGTTGCTGATCCCGGAAGTGGACTACCAAAATAAAAGCTATTTCTTCTGAACCTCTTCCTCTTTTCATCTGAGCTGAAAACAAAGTGAGCCGTTTTTAACGGAGACGCTTCGACTTCCACCAGCAGGAGTTTATACTGAAGCTCTAAAAACGGAGCTTTTATTTTGATATTCCACTTCCACTTACCGACAAGTGAATTTGCATATGAACTAAATATTTAAATCGGAGCTACAGTAAATATCTGATTGTAAACTAAATATTTAGCTCAATTTTCAATATTTAGCTAGCTACATGACCAGCTCAATGTTTAGCTTGGTAACTAAATATCAGCTAGCTAACTAATGCTAGCTGATATTTAGCCAACTTTAACTAAATGTTAGTTAAATAAACTAAATATCTAGCCAGTAAAATAGCTCCAATTTAAATATTTGCCTAACTAAATGTTGAGCTAAATGTTTAGTTTAGCTAGCTGGATGGTGTGCAGCTGATATTAAGCCGGAGTTTGAGCTCAGAGACGTTTGTCCTCCAGGACTTCCTGTCCCCTCTGGACGTCCAGACCTCAGCCTGCTCTGGGTTCAGCTGCCCAAACGTTTCTGATCATAGAAATAAAAACTGACTGACTGATTCAGAGTAAAGAGGAATTAAAAAGCGACTCTGCAGCAGCTTCACTCTGACGACTCTCTGAATGATCTTCCGTTTTGTTGTTGATCTGTTAATAATCAGGAAGCTTCTGCAGATGTCCTGTCCTCCGCGCTGCTCCTCCCGGCGCTGCGTTCAGGCAGCAGCTGCTCACGCCAACGTGCAGCAGAAGGAGGAAGCTCTCCTCTCTGACTCCACTTGAGCCGAGCCTCTTGAAGACGAGCGGATAAACACTTTGCACGCTCCGGAGGACGCTGTGAATAAAAGCCGCTGCTGCTGCTGCTGTCTTCCAGGCTTCGACGCCTACTTCATGTCGCGGACCCTGGAGAACAACCGGAGGAACGTCTGGTTCGCCGAGTACTGGGAGGAGAACTTCAACTGCAAGCTGATGAGCTCCTCCAAGAAGGACGACAGCAGCAGGAAGTGCACAGGTCGGTGTGAATCCGGCGACATTTCTGCTTTTCTCTCATCTGTTTATCAGGTTTATACCAGAAACCTTTTATTTATTAATAGAGGAGGACTCGAGGCAACACTTTGACGGGTGTGCATAAGACTGACGTGACATAAACATGAAGGAGTCTTTATGAACGTCTGACTGAAGTGTCATTCAGTGAATAATTAAAAAGTAATAATTAAAAGTCCTTTAAAAGTGCCAACTTTGCATTAAAAGTTGGCACTTTTAATTATTACTTTTTAATTATTTACCAAACAAAGTGATTTTCTATCCATCCAGTTTCATTTTATTTCCTTTTTTTGTTTCGGTGTATTTTATTTCAGATACTTGGCTGTTTTTTTTTGGCTTTTGCATTTTATTGTAAATTGTTAAATTTTATTTACTCACTTTTTTATTTTTAACACTGAATTTTATTTTCAGTGTTTATTATTCCATCATTTGATTGAGTTTCATTTTAAACACTGGAAGGAAACATTTTCTGGTTCCTGTTATGACCCTCAGATGTTCTCCAGATTCTTCTGAAACCTTTAAATCACAGAAAAGTTAAAACTTTTTCTGATCTGATTGGAGCTTCATCCTGAGGGAAGATACTGACTGCTCAGACCTGCTCCACGTGACAAAAACGCAGCGTTTAAAGGCTGAGAGATGAACTTCTGAACCGATAAACAGTTTCTAACTATTAATGATGGTTCTGGTTCTCCTGGTCTGGGTCGGTTCAGACGGACTCTGTGCATCGGCTCAGTTTTCGGATCGCCGTGGCGACAGAAACGCCGTGGCGATGGAAAACAGCAGCTGCTCTCCGCTCTATGAGGCGGTGTGAAGGTGTGAGCCGGCCCGAACGCTAATGAACCGGTTCTGTTTGGAGTATTGATCGAAGACACAGGAACATATTATCTTGTGGGGTTTATTTTCCCTCCTCCATTATTGGCTCTAATTTCCGTCTGTGACTGATTGATTCTGGACGATATGAACTCTGGAGGCTCTGATTCATTTATCGTCAGAGTCTCATTTCCCTGAAACGGTTTGTTCTCCGGGACGGAGACGACCAGCAGAGCAGTCGGACCCTCCGGTCCAGAACCCGCAGAACAAACCCAGGATCCTTCATGTCCTGCTAAACCTGGATTTGGCCTGAAAGTCAGAACCGGTTGATGGGTCGGGCTTGTGAGCAGGAAGAAGAATTTAGAGCAGCATCTCTAACAACCTGAGGACTTTAACACAAGAATTAGGATGAATTTATTACACAGGTTTTAATGCAGCGGGGTCCAAAGTGTGGTTCGTGGGCCATTTGTGGCTCTGGGTTTTTTGACCCTCAACTTGTTCTGTATGGAGATTTTTATTTTTAATCAAGGTTAAGTTATTATTATATTACAGTAAAACTCGCCTGAAGGACTTGATCAAACCGGCAGTTCAGGATGGAATAGTTTTTTTAAGCTTTATTGGCTCTAGTGGCGAATTGACAGGAAAGAGGGCAAAGGTCACCAGGCCGGGAATCGAACCTGCGTCGAGGACTAAGGCCTTAATGTGTGGGTTGTGCTGAACCGCCACCGCAGCACCAAGGACGACGTTTGTCCTCATCGGAGCTGGACGGTCAGAGTGGACACACGCCGTCCTCCTGACCTGACAGCAGCCGGTTGTCCTGCTGCTGCAGCCTGTCGTCATGGCGACGGACCGCAGCCGTTTACAGTCGCTCTGCCGTCCTGATAACATTATCCCGCCGCGTCTGGGGGACGCGTGGACGAAGGACAGATAAGTGGCGGTCATTGAGAGCGGAGGCGGCCGGGGATTCCTGCTGGGGAGATAAGATTCAACCGCAGGCAGCAAAACATGGAGCCTGGAGCGTCTGGAGGGTTTCTGATTGGCTCTGAGCCGAAGCAGCAAGGAGGGAAATCCTGCTGACACCTGAGACCGGCTGGACACCTGAGACCGGCTGGACACCTGAGACCGGCTGGACACCTGAGACCGGCTGACACCTGAGACCGGCTGGACACCTGAGACCGGCTGACACCTGAGACCGGCTGACACCTGAGACCGGCTGGATATTTAGCTCTTTGCTAAATATTTAGTTAACAATCAAAACATTTATTTTGAAGCGATATATTTGGTTAAACTAAATATTTAATTGATTTAATATTACATAAATATTTAGATGAACATAGATGTTTATCTGTGAGCTAACTACATATTTAGCTAGCTCACAGATTAATCAGCTAAATTGGTTACTGGTAACTAAATTAGCATTTTGCTGAAATCTTAACTCTTTGCTTAATATTTAAACTAAATATTTACTTTGAAGCTTTTTTAGTTTGAAGCTAAATATTTAGCTTGGAGTTAGCTTGCTAACTACATATTTAGTTTGAACTTAATTATTTTGTTAAACTAAATATTTAGTTGGTGTAATACTTGTGAGGGTGAGAGACCAACCAGGTCTGGTGAAAACATTATAATATTTCAGTTTAAGTCCCATTTCCCGTCTGGCTCTTCCAGCTGCTGATCTTCCCTCTCGCTCATTTTCTCCTCTGTTCTCTGTTTCAGGTCAGGAGCGGATCGGCGTCGACTCCAAGTACGAGCAGGAGGGCAAGGTGCAGTTTGTGATCGACGCCGTGTACGCCATGGCGCACGCGCTGCACAACATGCAGCGGGACCTGTGTCCCGACGTGTCGGGCATCTGCCTGGAGATGGAGCTGGCCGGCGGGAAGAAACTGCTCAAGTACATCCGCAGCGTCAGCTTCAACGGTGAGCGGGCCGCAGCGGCGCCGGCCTTCTGCGGCCCATAAAGCCGCAGCGCTGCGGTCCAAGGCCGCAGGGCTTCAGAGTGACAAACACCCAGGCTGCTCCGCGTCATAAACACCCTGAAGGAAAACGTGACTCTCATCCTGAAACCTTCCATCATCACAGTTTCTCCCAGCTGGGGGATAAATAGATCAGATCCAGACTAAAACTCAGACAGCAGGATGGAAACTGATGAGTTCAGTTTAAAGGGTCATAATGAGACTGGATGGTGGAATTGATTCAATTAGAACCAGAACTCCACCATCTGCTCCACCTCCAGCTGCTGTGGTTCACTGAGTCAAACCAACCTGTTCCCCTCCTGGCCTGTGGGGGCGCTGCACCAAGAACCACTGAAGGAAACGACACAAAAACCTCTGAAGACACTGAGAGCAACTTCCTTCTTCACCAGATGGAAACAAGATGGAGGCGTCAGATTTCAGCGGTTGGAGGATTTCTCTTTAGTCTTTGGCTAAAGACCAGGAGCCATTTCTGCTGCTAGCGCTAGGCTAGCATGTTAGCTTTTTTTGTATTTACCCAGAATTCCCTGCACTGTAGTCCACGTCCTGCTTTTGGAGCGGTCTCTGGTCCGTTTGGCGTTCACATTCAAAACGAACCAGAGTTCACTTCAACTGACCCCAGACCGAGGTTTAGAGGTCAGAGGTCAGTTAGCGTTCACACCTCACCAACCCAGCCGGACTTTATCGGCAGACGGACCAGAATCGGGCCAAAGCGGACCGGAGTCGGGTCAAAGTGCGTTGAACTGGGCTGTTGCGGCTGCAGCCTCCTGGTTTCCAGTCAGAGAACTGGAGCAGGAACTTTATGGGCCAGTAAAACTAAATATTTAGTATTCGGAGGCTGAGTTTCTTTTTTCCCGACGCTGGCCTCCAGAGTTGCTCCAAAATGCAAATGAAACGTGGCGTTACGACAGCAGAGCCTCCATCCCTGAGACGGCGCTGCTCTGTTCGGAGACGGCGTGCGTAACGAGGCGTAACGCCGCCGCTCGGTGTTTGATCTGCAGCGGTTAAATCGCTGCCTGCACCTGAAAGCTCGACGTTTCCTCTTGTTAAGGATCTCAGAGGGAAGATGCTGCGGCGGCAGAAAGACGCTCCACGTGATGGTAAACAGAAACTAAACGACAGCAGAGAGACGCCGTGTCCTCCACCGGTTAAAGCCGTCATCAGGCTCTCATCCCCTCAGAAACAACGACTGGAAAACATTACAGATCCTCTGAAGCTTCTCTAAAGTCCTGAGTTTTCTCCTGCGTGAGGACGGGCGGCCATCTTTCCCCAACAGGGCTGAACTTGTCACAATCTGCTGAAACACTTGATCATAATTTAGTTTTTTATGCTGCATTAAATATCGACTGAATAAACAGAAAACGGTTTTCACATAATTAAACTTTGACATATTTATCAAATATAACCAAACAGGAAGCTGTTGTGAAACACTGTTCATCCATTCATCCCTCATGTCTCCATCCATAGGGTCAGAACCCGGTTCTGTCCGGTTCTGTTTCATCTTCATCATTTCTTCCTTGTTGAATCAGCCTATCAGGCTCACAGAGCAGGTGAATGTGACCTTTGACCCTGTACTCCCTCCACAGGAAGTGCTGGCACTTCGGTGACGTTCAACAGAAATGGAGACGCTCCGGGTCGCTACGACCTGTTCCAGTACCAGCGGAGCAACGGAACCGGGTCGGTATACAGAGCGGTGGGACAGTGGACCGAGACGCTGCAGCTCAATGTGAGTCTAATACTGGTTCTGGTTCTGACCGGGTCCTGGTTCTGACTGGGTTCTGGTTGTTTCTCAGATCGCCCTCTGGTGGTCAGTTTATGTGCTGCGGCGTCAGCTAGCTTACTGCATTTGACCATAGCAACGGACAAATGGACCGGGTTACTGAACAGAACCGCTGAAGAACCCGGAGGAAGGAAAACAGAATCCTGGAATGATCGGAGGAATTCACGGAATATTTTCAGTTTCTGGTTGAGCTGCAGAACTTTTGATTTTTAGAACAAATGAAATAATTTCCATCGGGCCTGATCACCAACAGGACACGGACAGCTGTCCATCCGTCTGTCCATCCGTCTGTCCATCCGTCTGTCCATCCATCTGTCCATCCATCCATCCGTCTGTCCATCCGTCTGTCCATCCAACCATCTGTCTGTCCATCCATCCGTCTATCCATCCATCCATCCGTCTGTCCATGTCCATCATCTTTCTGCCACATCTGTCCCACTTCATTTTGTCTCTTTGTGTCCCAAACCAGGACTGGATTCCAGCTTGTCTGGTTTCCGAACCTGATCTGTCCAACCTGTTTTAGTCTCACCTGTCCCCCTGTCTCCACCCCGTCCCCAGCAGACGGTGGACGGGTCCGTTGCAGACGGTGGACGGGTCCTGTCCTGCTCTGCATGCAGAGCCACGTCTCTGCTCTTTCCCGTCTCTAAATAATTCTCCTGAACGGCAGCGCCGCTCCAGCTGCGGCTGCCTCGTTGCCGTTATGCGTCCCATGATGGCCGCCGTCCCCGTCCTCATAACTCCTGGGTGTCTGGCTGCGGCGCTCCCTGCAGACGGGCGGAGTCGTTACGGAGGAGCCTGATGGATCGGCGCAGCGCAGTAACCGGGCTAACCTTAGTTTGAACCGGCTGTTAACAGACGGAGACGCCGCTCCCTGGGGACGGGATCCATTATCCTGACGTTCTGCCGCCATGAGGAAGTCTCTGTGGCTCAGCTTCTGGCTCTGATGGGTCTCTGTGGTTCAGCTTCTGATGGGTAACTGTGGCTCAGCTTCTGGTTCTGATGGGTCTCTGTGGCTCAGCCTCTGGTTCTGATGGGTCTCTGTGGCTCAGCCTCTGGTTCTGATGGGTCTCTGTGGCTCAGCCTCTGGTTCTGATGGGTCTCTGTTGGGTTTCTGCCGGTCCAGAACCAGCTGGCTGTCATTAAAAATAAGGATTTAAAATTTTAAGATAATAGTTATTCATTCATTTATAAAAGTCACAGTTTCAAACTAACAAGCTAAATAATTAGCTCCTGAACGGCCGTTAAATATTTTGCTGCAAACTAAATATTCAACTTCTAGTTAACTTATTAATTTTGTTCATAATTATTTTAATTTGTTGTTGGAATTTATTATTTAGTTCTTACTTAACTCTGAGCTAAATATTTAGCTCTGATCCCACTGAGGAAGCTAGCTCAGAGCTAGCTGAGCTGCTGCTAATTTAGTTCTTATTTAGCCTCAAACTAAACATTGTGCTTCAAGCTAAATATTTATTTTGGGATTAAGCTGAATAATTGCTAACTAAATAACTAGTTTAGTTATTTTGTTTATTTAATTGCTAACTAAATGCTTAGTTAGCAATTATTTAGCTTGCTAACTAAATATTAGCCGCAGCTCAACTGACTTTCTAAAATAATTAGCAAGCTAACTATTTAGCTTAGTAAATATTTAGTTGATTACTAGCCAAATATTTATTGTCATTTTATTTATTCATATTAGTTCATTCTTAACTTTTATTTTTTAGCTCCTATTTAGCTTTGAGCTAAAATTAGCTTGCTAATATTTAGTTTGATGCTAAATATTTAGCTTCAGACTTAATAGTTAGATTTTATTTTAGATTATTTTAAACTTTTATTATTCATCATCTTTTTAAATTAGTTAAATATTTAGCCTGTTAAATAAATATTTAGTTTTAAACTGATATTTATAAATGAGTGAATAACATGGTGAAGATATTTTTTTATAACATTGAATTTTTCTCTTATGACTGAGTTAAAAACCCGAATAATTTCTGTTCCTTTCTGATTGTCTGGACGGCTCCCTGCCGACCCGGTCGGCCTGGAACCCGTCCAGAACCTCATTTTCAGTTCAGGAACCTTCATCAGAGTTTAATTTTCTGGCTCAGCTGGTTTCTGATTCATGCTGGAACATCAGAACATTAACCTACAAACGATCCGGTCCGTTAAACAGAACCAACAGAGACTGATGCTCCAGGTTCTGCAGGTTCTGAGCGGGACCGACCCAGCGACCCGAAAACCCGACACTTCCACAGAAACAGTCAGAAACTAAAATTATAATCGAACTGAGAAAACGATCCGGTTCATAAAATCAGATTCATGGCTTCATTTCTGTTCATTCTGGGTTTAATAATTCAGCTGCTGAGATTAAAACGTTTCATCGGACAGGATTTTCACAGAATGTTCTGTTCTCCAGGGCTCTGGACCCGACAGGACAGAAACTGGCTGCTCTGCCCATAATGGTGGTGAAAGTTGAGTGGAAGGAGGACAAAGGAGCAGTTCCTATCAAAGAATAAAAATCAGAAACTATTTGCTTGTTCCTGGATTTTTCTGCCCGCCTGGGTTACAGTGATGACTGCAGATGTTGCTGGTTTCTAACAGACTGAGGTCCGGCTGAGCGGTTCTGGTTCTGCAGGACTCGGAACCAGTTCAGGAGGAAAGTTGGCTTCTCTCTGGTTTTTTTCTCTTTTAGCCGTTCTGAGGATAAAAACGGGAATATTAACGTTTCTTATCTGCTTTCTATTTGGGAAATGTAATGCTCTAAGTTCTCATGGATCAGAACCGCCCTTATCTCGGTACCGTCTGTTGGAGATGGAGACGGGCCGGGAGGCGCCGGCGTGTCTCTGATCGGGGCTCTGATGCCTGGTTAAGGGAATCTGACCTGGATCTCTGGAAGGTCGATGCTTCCCCTCCGCCTGTCCGGATCCGCAGCCAGATTCGGATCTCTGATCGGCGGCTGATTGGTGCTCCCATCATGCGGCTTTTCAGCCGGAGCGCAGCGAGTGGCGCCTCCTGCAGGCGGCGCGGAGAACCTGACACCTGCTGCAAACTTCCTGAAACGAAGGATCGTTTCTGCATCCGACCAGTGGTGCAGAGGATGAGTCGACAGGAAATGACGTCATCACAAAGGAGCTCAACAAGAAATGTTACCTGAAATCCACAAAGTAACTCGAATTATTCGGCTGCAAGATTCAGGTTTTCCACCTCCTGTTGTGTTTTTCTGAAATCCTAGTTTCTGCCACTTCCTGGAGCTTTGACTGGTTGGCTGTGATTGGTTCTGTTTGCATCCAAGGAGTAATCTGATTGGATGAAAGCAACCTGTCATTCACTGGTGGTGTGGTTTATTTACATGTGTCCCAGTTGCTCCATTTGTTCCATTCAAAGATACTTTATTGATCCCAGAGGTAAATTAGAAAGAGAGCAAAGTATGAAAATTGTGGCCAAAAGTCACAAATACAAAAATATACAAAAATACACATTTTTCTCCCAGAAAGGCAGGAATGAAAGTTTGAAACAGAAAAACTCTCAGTGAAAGCAGAGCAACTCTAGAAAATTTCACACCTTTTTGGCCTTCTTGGTGCTCCATACAAGAACCTTTCAGACGCACATTTAACGACAGACTGAGATATAAACGCTCCACACCCTAAATTATCGTTTGTTTCCATGGATATTTGCGCTCACATCAGTTTCACGGTGCTCTCAGGCTGGAGACGCGTAAAAAACGACACAGAAATGCAGATTTTCAGCAGAGCTGCATGAAAAGCGGTGAAACACGCACATCCCAGCAGGCTGCAGGCAGTTCTGCTGGTTCTGGTCTGACCCAGAGCAGCTACACGTCTCACTTCCTCTGAGACGGACAGAGTTCAGAACCCTGAGCCTGCAGAGACGAGGGAACATGTTGGACTCCGGGTCTCAGAGACGGCGAGTCGAGATAAGATCAGCAGAAACAGACGGCTGAATTATTGAAGAGCCACAGAGGCTTAAACTCGACCCGAGGTCAGTCCGGCTGCGGTTCTGAAGCCGCTGCTGCTGGATGGACGGACAGACGGACATTCAGAAGACCTTCCAGGATCTACCTGTCCTCTTTTGGCTGCAGAAATTAAATATTTCTCCAGTTTGTGTCATAAAAACATTCTTGTGCCACTTGAGTCAGACTGCAGCTCTGAGGTCAGAGGTGAAGCTAAGGTCTGACCTCTGACCTCCATGATTCATCTGAAGTCGTTGCATTTCTGCGTGGCGATGTTTGTCCTCAGTGTTAGTTTTCTTCTGGAAATGATTGGGGCGCCGTTTATGAATTTACACTGAAATTAGCAATAATTTGGGCTATTTATTAATTTATTTATAAATATTTAGTTAGCAAGCTTAATATTTAACTTCATACTAACTATTTAGTTTAAAGTTAAACATTTACAGACTAAATATTTAGCTAGCTCATAGCTAAATATTTTTTACATTATGCAATTTCTGGAAGTGGACTACCAAAATAAAAGCTGGATCTTTCAAACTCTATAATCTCCTCCTTCGCCTCATGTCATTTATTTTTTATCGTTTCTTTTCTTCTTGTCCAACATTTCAGCTGAAACAGACGATGAGCCGTTTTAGCAACGGATCCATAGCAGCAGCGATGCATCAGCATAGACCCAGCTTTTATTTTGATAGTCCACTTCATAATAAGTGAATCTGCTTATTGGCTAAATATTTAGTTCAGAGCTACTCACTAAGTATTTATTAGGCTAAGTATTTAGCTTGCAAATTAAATATTTAGTTTGAAACTGTGACGTTTATAAATGAACAACATGATGACTTTGAAAATAAACCCTCATGTTTTTTCCTCTCATAACGGTGCAATAACCCAAATTACTGCTGTAAATATTTGACCTTATAATCGGTTCCCTGTAGTTCCCTCCAGACGCTCGGTGCTGAGTGAACTGATGTAGAGCCGGTGTAGTGGTGACCTCTGACCTCCTGTTGCCTGCAGATGGAGGACCTGCGGTGGCCCCGGGGCGAGCAGGACGTCCCCATCTCGGTGTGCAGCCTGCCCTGCAGGGCCGGGGAGAGGAAGAAGGTGGTGAAGGGCATGCCGTGCTGCTGGCACTGTGAGCCCTGCGACGGATACCAGTTCCAGGCCGACGAGTTCAGCTGCAAGCTCTGCGCCTACAACATGCGGCCCGGCGCCAACCGGACCTCCTGCCGGCCCATACCCATCATCAAGCTGGAGTGGCACTCGCCCTGGGCGGTCATCCCCGTGTTGCTGGCCATGCTGGGCATCATCGCCACCATCTTCGTCATGGCGACCTTCGTGCGCTACAACGACACGCCGATCGTCCGGGCGTCGGGCCGGGAGCTGAGCTACGTCCTCCTGACCGGAATATTTCTGTGCTACATCATCACCTTCCTGATGATCGCCAAGCCGGACGTGGGCGTGTGCTCGTTCCGGCGGGTCTTCCTGGGTCTGGGGATGTGCATCAGCTACGCCGCGCTGCTCACCAAGACCAACCGCATCTACCGCATCTTCGAGCAGGGCAAGAAGTCTGTGACAACGCCGCGGCTGATCAGCCCCACCTCCCAGCTGGCCATCGCCTTCAGCCTCATCTCCGTGCAGCTGCTGGGGGTTCTGGTCTGGTTCGGGGTGGACCCGCCCAACACCGTGGTGGACTTCGACGAGCAGAGGACCATCGACCCCGAGCTGGCGCGGGGCGTGTTGAAATGTGACATCACAGATCTGCAGATCATCTGCTCGTTGGGATACAGCATCTTGCTGATGGTGACGTGTACTGTTTACGCCATCAAGACCCGGGGCGTCCCGGAGAACTTTAACGAGGCCAAGCCCATCGGCTTCACCATGTACACCACCTGCATCGTGTGGCTGGCCTTCATCCCCATCTTCTTCGGCACGGCTCAGTCTGCAGAGAAGGTAGGAAACGCTTCGTCATACTGCAGCTTTTTACCGTGAAAACCTACAAGCAATAGCATGCTAACCGTTCAGGTCCTGTGTTTTCCATTAGCCACTTGACTTTAAGGATTTCAGTCATCTTTCAAGATGGCTGCCATTTTTGAGCCAATTACTGCCTTAAAACTTTCCCTCTTTATGTTTTGGATTCATTTTCATCACATCGTATCTTGACGACGTTTATCCTATTCATGCAACTTTTAAAGGGCATTAACACGTAAAATTACATTTTGACCTTTACATCCTGTTATGTTATTCCCTTAACAAAAACAGACATGGAGTGTTCCAACTCTACACTCAGCTCCTTCAGACTAGCCAGCAGCAATTAGCAAACATCTGCTGAGCTCATTTTAGGAGCTGCTTCTCAGAGCACCGCTGGTAAAAACATTAAAGGGTTAAAAGAGGAGCCATGTTGGGATGACTTCCAGGAGGCGGAGCTTCAGAAAGATCAGGAGCTTCTTATAGAGACAAAGGCCCAATTTCAAGGCGTTAAATATCTTTTAATTCATATTTGATGTATTTATAAACACAATCAGGTAAAACAGTTACCTTATTGTGTTTTAAAATGGTTCTATGTGCCTGGAAAATACTTAATTCTGCCCTTTTAATCACAAACTGAGGAGTTTGGTGTTTGTGTCTCACACCGGTCACCAACTGGAAGGAGACGAAGACTGAAAGGTTAGCATCTTAAAGGGTAGCGTTAGCCTCTGCTAATTCTTTTATGTATTTAGCAGTTTAGCATTTATATAACTGAGATTTTTGTTCAGTGAGTTAGCAGTTGGTGAATCTAACTGTTTGGTTAGTCGTACCCACCACTGGCAATAACTACTGCTGATTTTAGTGTAAACATATATTCTCCATTACAACCATGGTGGCCATTTTGAAAAATATCTAAATACAAGATGAAGAAAATATATATGATTTCCATGGTTCAAAATACGTAGGATGGTGTCACAATAATCACATTCATCTAATTGGCCATTTTAGTGCAAAAATGTTGTAAATAGAAATAAATCTGATTTCTGTGTCCAGTTATGTACGACTTGACATTAAAATTATTAATCTGTGATTAATATTGGCAAATTTAGTGCAAAAATAAATCTTCATTGATGATCATGAAGATTTTGGTCTTCAGTGAAGATGGCGGCCATCTTTAATTTTTCAGTGGCTAATGTTTTTTTATGATGACATCAGTGTTAAACTCAGTTCTTCTACTGACTTGTGAATTTCTGAAATATTTAATCGTTTGCTTTAACTCCAAACACTTTAGATGAAAAATAAACTCGTCTTTACGCCTCAAACAGAAAACCTGCTGCTGCTTCGGCCTGATGACGAGTTAACCAGCTGCTGCCCCCTGCTGTCCATATTTAGCTTCAAAGTAAATATTAACTTGATAATTAAATTCTCAGTTTAATAATATTTGATTAGTAAACTTAATATTTAGCTTCAAGCTAAACTTTGAAGTTAAAGTTTAGCTTTAGAAACTTTTGAGAATAGTAAAGTGAACAT
Organism: Xiphophorus hellerii; assembly: GCF_003331165.1. Classification (NCBI taxonomy): domain Eukaryota; kingdom Metazoa; phylum Chordata; class Actinopteri; order Cyprinodontiformes; family Poeciliidae; genus Xiphophorus; species Xiphophorus hellerii. The sequence goes on from NC_045691.1 coordinate 385,012, forward strand.
GATGAATTATTTAACGTCTGTATGATCTGATTATATTTTTCTGTATATTATAATTTGGACTCTTTGTAATAAACTGAACTTATTAAAGACAAAAATAAAATATAGTTATCTTAAATCTTGTTAGCTGCTGCTGATTTTATCACCTCCATCTTGTATGAACCTTACAGGCTCCGCCTCCTTGGTGCTGCTGGAGGTCAAGGGTCAAGTAGAGGGAAAACCCAGAAAACTGGGCTGAATGTTTGGAAATAAAACCTGTTTCTGTGGGTGTGATGATGTGAGCTGCAGCGTGTCGAAGCGACGCTGTTCTCCTGTAAGCGCTGCCGGCGCTCAGCAGTGAGAAGTTGGACCGGACTGACCCGGCGGTTCTGTTCCTGTTGGTTTTCTGAGCGTCTCAGCGGCGCTCAGGGCGCGGAGCTGAACTGAACCCCCTGCTGTGCCTGTCCTCACATAAAAGCAGCTTTTCAGCTGCAGCTCAGGAATCTCTTTGGCCTTGTTGACTGTTTCTTGGTGGTAGCTGCAGATGTTTTCATGTCTGTGTGAGGATTTGTGTTTGCAGGCAGGCCTGGGCTGACTTTGCTCTGCTTTGTTGGAGGATCTGAAAGGCTGCGGCGGCTCGGCGGCGCCGGCTGACTCTGAATGTGGGAGCAGCAGCCTGAGGCGGCGGGATATCTGGGAGAGCGAGTCAGAAAGCAGAGTGTTTACCTGTTATCTCCCTGCTTTACACAGACTTTACCTTCCTCAGCTGCTTCCATTCACACACATCTGCAGCTTTAATAGCACAGAAACAAGCCTCAGTGTTCAGCATGTGAACGCGTTTCTCTTCTTTTGTGTCAAAAAAGGACCAAGGAATATTTAAAAATGATTAGATTTTTATTTTCTACTTCAGAAAAAAAATATTTCAATGACTCAAACAGAAGGGAAAGATGGCAAATTTGTTCAACCACAGATCTGGTTTTCACTTTTCTGTCCAAACAGCTGGAACAAGCAAAAAGACAAAATAATAAAAATAGTTTCTTTATTTTCTGCTGACACAAATTCTGCAGAATATCCGGTTTGAAACATTGGGATGTTTTCCATCTGAAGCTGGACAGGAGGAAACTGTCCTCAAAGCTCTTCAGTTACAGTCTGGGCTGCAAAAAATACATCTTAGTTTCTACAGAAAATAACTTAGTTCACTTCAAATAAGGCAAAATAACTTGCAACTAGCTTTTTCTGCAAGATATATAAGCTTGTTTTAAGTCAATAATTATTGAATAATACAGTACTGGTTCCACTGATTATTTCACGTATAAAACAACATTTTTCCCACGTTTTATGTAAAATAATCTGCTAGTGGAACCAGTTCTTTTTTGTCAGTGTTAAGAAATTATTGATTGAATCAAACTCCTACATCTTGCTGAAAAGTTACTTGTAAAGTTTTGTTTTCAACTGAACTGAGATATTTGCAGTAGAAAAACCTGGTAGTAAGATTTTGTGTTTTTACAGTGTAAAGGATTCCTGTAGCTGCAGATTCAATCTTCGCTTCAGATGATCCAGCCTTCACTGAAGGAATGCTTTAAAATATTTATTTTGTTCTTTAAAAAGGAATTGAATAGTTTTTTTTTTTACATCCTTTAATGTATTTCCAATGTATAAAATAAAATTAAATACAAACTGTGCAGATGTGCCATTAATGGTCAGAATAATCAATTACTAGAATAATTTTTAGCTGCAGCCTTAATTATATTCACCTCATCCAGACACTGGAACGGCCCCATTACGGACTGGTTTTAAAGGACTGGCACCATTGACCATCTAATGGTCTGTTTTATTGGATCCAGGAGCAGAAATCTAGAATCCCATCTCTGATTAAAAACCTGATTCAGCCTTCAGCTCATGGCTTCATTCTCCCAGTAGAGGAGACGCCGCCGGCTCTCCTCAGACTGTTAGCCATAACCTGCGGCCGGCTGCGACGCGCCGCAGACCTCAGAGAGCCAGATAACGGGATGAAGCAGCTCCAGGGCGACGGGCGTGAACGGAGAGAGGCTAAACTGCTCTGAGGTCAGCAGAGCCGGCTCCGCTCCACAGAGACTACGGCCCTGTGGGGCAGATTTGTAACGTGTGATTTGGGCGACGTAAATAAACCTGAGCGCTTTGCCTCCGACAGCAGAGATCAGTGGCGGAGCAGAGAGGCTTTCTGAAGCTTAGCAGGGACGCTGAGAGCTGAGAGAGGCAGGAGGAGATAAACAGATCCACTGATCTGCTGCTGCAGAGCTTCAGAGAACAGAATCATCATCTCTCCATACTTCCTGTTACAGCTCTATAAAACGTGCTAAAAATAAGTTAATTTCCACACAGCATCAATACGTTAATACATTTTTAATTATTATTAATGTGGACACTCAGCACTCAGCTGTCAGCTACTTGTATGAACTTGTTTTGATCTGGAGAAACGACCAACGTGAAATGGTGAAGGAAAGCCAAACAGGCGGAGCAGAACCTGCTGCTGGCAGAGCTCTGCCCATTACGCAGAGAATGTCTCTCCTTTCTGTCCACCACACTGCCACAGGACGGGACGGCCTGACCCGTACGCAGGGTTCCCCCGGAAAACCACATAGTCCTGTTGGGATGGTGACCGTTGTCACGTTAGCGCTGTGTCACATTAGCATTGTCATGTTAACGCTGTGTTACGTTAGCGTTGTCACGTTAGCACCGTGTCACATTAGCACTGTGACACGTCATCTTTGTGTCACGTTAGCGTTGTCATGTTAGCGCTGTGTCACATTAGCATTGTCACGTTAGCGCTGTGTCACATTAGCATTGTCACGTTAGCGCTGTGTCACATTAGCATTGTCATGTTAGCGCTGTGTCACGTTAGCATTGTCATGTTAGCGCTGTGTCACGTTAGCATTGTCACGTTAGCGTTGTCATGTTAGCGCTGTGTCATATTAACGCTGTGTCACGTTAGCATTGTCACGTTAGCATTGTCATATTAACGCTGTGTCACGTTAGCATTGTCACATTAGCATTGTCACGTTAGCGCTGTGTCATGTCAGCGCTGTGTCATGTTAGCGGGTCTCTGAGGCTGAAGCAGAACCACATGAACATCTCGGATGAAACCAGTTTGAGGTTCAGGAACTGAGGGAGTGAAGAGCCGTGCTGCTCTGTGATTGGCCAGCAGCTATGAGCCTCTCACTTGTGGAAAAGTGGGTCAGATAGAGAAAGAAAAGCATCAGTAATGATGTGGAGTGTTTACAGAAATGAAAGGAACATCCAGAGATAAGAAAACGCTTCAGAGTTAAATATTCTGCTTAAAGTGACGCTGAGAGGAATTGAGACTGAAGAGCATCTCTAATATTCACACCATTTCCTCACGTTGTCTTCCTGCTGCTGTAATTATCCTTTCTGCTATTTTCCTGCTTTGCTCACATTCTTTCATACCACTAAACACTCAGTTATTCTACAAATATTAAAAAGGCTCCACATTTTTACATTGATGTAAATAATTTGGATAAATTCTGTCTTTAAATGCAATGGAATGTGTTCACTCCAGATTTTGTAAATATAGAATCCATGTACATGCATATGTACAGTTAAAACCAGAAGTTTACATGCGCCCAATAAAAAGCTACACCCACCACTTATCCTCCTTCGGATCAAACTCACTAAAATGATTTCTGTTTGCTAAAAGCCTCAGTTATGAGGGAGAGAATCTCTCAGATTTATTTATTAATGTCTTCAGAATCACAGGCACTGTCTGTAAACAGCGAGGGAAAGCCCAGATTATGCATCTGTTTGGTTTTGTTTCATGATTGTTGGAAATGAGTTTTCTGTGCTTCCGTCTGGGGCCGAGCGGTTGGCTTCATCTCAGGGTGAAACCGGGAGAGGAACGATCAGGAGGAAGCAGAACCTGTCACCACTTCCTGTTCCCGCGTGTTAGCGGCCGGTTAGTGGCCTTTTAGTGGCCTGTTAGCCGTCAGTTAGCAGCAAGTGACCAGGCAGAAAGCGACCTGTTAGCAGCCTGTTAGCCAACTGTTAGCCGCCTGCAGTTCGATAAGCAGGCAGCAGATCAGGACGATCTCTGTGTCTCTGATTCTGCTGCTTCTGTCCTTATCTGTTCTCGTCTCTGGGATCAGGATCAATTAGTGTTTTCCCTTCTGAAACAATGTCTGCTACCATCTCACTCACACACACACACACACACACACACACACGCACACACACACAGTGAGTACCCCACATTAGTGGAAGTAGTGACCTGAATCCCAATAACAACAGCTGCTGTTTAACAACCGCTGCTGTTTCTGCTCTATCTAACATGTCATCTTGTGTTCCAGTTCTGATCCGGTTCTGATCTGTATCTGCTCCGTATCTGATCCTGTTCTGATCCTGTTCTGGTTCTGATTGTTATCCGGCTCCATCTTTAGTTTTCTTTCGCACCGACCTGAAGGCAAAGGTCTGGTTTTCCTCCAGATGGTTCTGACTGGAGAAGGTTGAAAAGTTTTTATTGGTCTGCGAATCAACCTGGGCCTGAGCTGCAGTCTGATTGGCTGTTCACCGGATGCTGTTGTCTGATTGGACCTCGGATGCAGAAACAGCGGCTTTAACCCTCGGTTCCGTCTGGAGAACATTTCTGCTTCTAAAGCTGGAAGGTTCTGGATTCAGAACCTTCAGAACTTTATCTATCCATCCATCAATCAATTGTAAAACATAAAGTCAGTGGTTCACTGCATTCCTCTACTCCTGGTGCTGGTTCCAGTTCTGGTTCTGGTTCTGGATGGGTTCAGCAGGCGGTGGCTGGACCTTCAGAACCAGGTTATGCTGGTCAGGAACACACAGGGCGATAAAAACAATCCTTCACCGTAAAACCCGTCCAGCCGGTTCCGCCTGGTTCCGTCCAGCCGGTTCTGTCCAGCAGGGACTGGGCCGCTGCGGTTCCTGGTTAATCTGGTGCTTTCTGTCCCCAGCTCTACATCCAGACCTCCACCCTCACCGTCTCCATGAACCTGAGCGCCTCCGTCGCCCTTGGCCTGCTCTACGTGCCCAAGGTCTACGTCATCATCTTCCACCCGGAGCTCAACGTCCAGAAGAGGAAGCGCTCCTTCAAGGCCGTGGTCACCGCCGCCACCATGTCGTCCCGGCTGTCCCACAAGGCCGCCGACCGGCCCAACGGCGAGGCCAAGACGGAGCTGTGCGAGAACCTGGAGCCCAACAGTGAGTCTGGCGGCTCCGGCCGGCCCGCGACCCTCATGTTTATCACCCGCATGGTCGTTATTAATTATTGATTTGTGTGACGTTCCAACGTTGCCGTCCAAATCATGGTGGAAGAAGAAACTGGACTCGCGTCGTTGATTCCTGAGGGAAACAGGAAGTCAGGGCTCAGTAATTCTCCGTTTAGCTCTGAGCGCTTCGTCACCGGAGGAACGCTGAAGCCAGGAGAGCAAACCAGGCTGCTCTGGTCTCAGCATGGCCCGGCCCGCATGCTGCATGGTCCAACGGGTCGCTCCTGGTTCTGGTTTGGTTCTGTTCAGACCCAATTAAAGAAGCAAACATATTTTATCATCCTGTTTAGCTCAGACTGAGCACAGAAACAAAAACCAAACAATCTGTGGGAACAACAAACCTCAACCAGCAGGAGGTCAGGATGGATTTAGATAAAAAGTCATGAAGCCTCGTTCATGAATCTGATCTACAGCAGAATATCTACGTCTACAACGAGAGCATGAGGGATTATTTCACATCTTTTCCACCATAATGTGATATTTTATAAAAACAAATAAAAATCTGCAGCAGAAGTTTTCACACCCTGAAGCTAAAACTGATTCATTCGGTTTCAACATTCAGTCTGAATGTTCGCATGAATCTGATTCACTGAGTTCACCAGCAGCAGCTCTACGCTAAAGAGTCCCATCGTTTAGGGTCCCATCGTTCAGGGTCCCATTGTTCAGAGCAAAGAGTCCCATCGTTCAGAGCAAAGAATCGTTCAAAAGAATCGTATTGTTTCTCTGATCTCTTCATGGACGATAAAAACTCGAAGTTGGTCTTCAGGAAGTGAAAATCGGTCCGTTTTCATGACCGCTTTCCTGTCAGGTTGGTGAAAACATGAACCTTTCCAGATTCAGTCGGTTCTGAATCAGAACCGACTGAATCTGGAACGGTTTTGGTTTTGGGTCAGAACTTCTGACCCAAACCCTCCAGCTGCTGGTTCCAGGCGGTTCCTGCTGCTTCGTCTTTCAGCTGAACATTAACGGTGGAAGGAGGTTGGAGATGATTTATCATCCTAAACCGGACGGTGAGGATCTCACTGAATGACCGGGATAAATACCTGACCTCTGACCTCTGACCTCCTGTCGCCCCCGTCAGGTTCCTGGTAGTCATGGCGTCTCTTGTCGTCCGCAGGTCCAGCAGTGAAGACCAAGTACGTGAGCTACAACGACGTTGTGATCTAACTCCATCCTCCATCTGCAAGCGGTCTGCTGGTCCGATCCTCTTCAGCCGGGGAAACGGGCCGCCGGTTCTGTTCTGATCCACCGGATCCGCTTTCCTCTGAGCGTGGACTCATGGGACGGAGGCGTCTGACCTGACGGAGGGTCGGCGCCGAACCCGGAGCGTTCTGGAGGCTGATCCATCTGTCGCTCTCTTTCATCGGACCCGTCCTTCGGTTCTGCTCGTTCTGGTGCCGGGATGACTCTGGCCCCGCTGGCAGATCCGTTCTGCTTCCTGGATGAACATCTTATTGTTTTCTTTGTGTTTATTGAAGCCATGTTTGGGTTCACACCTGCAGTGCTGAGCTCATGCTGCCACCTGGAGGCTGGAGGATGAAACCCGTTCAGAACCAGTGGAACCGGTCCGCTGGTTCTGGACTGAGACTGAGGCGCGCGGTGAACACACCACCACCTTCACAGCTTCATGTAATTATCGATGGTGCATGTTTTATTTGGTTTGCAGGTCCATGTTCGTGCTCTAACTTTGGGAACTCCACATCCCAGAAGGCTTTGCAGGATTGTGGGAGGAGCTGTGAGAGGAAGTAGCAGCTGTGATGTGCCAGTGCTGTCGTTTGCGTGTGCGTCCGTTCCCATCCTGTCCGGTTCCCAGCTTGTGTTTGCGGTTCCTCCGTCTGTGGCTCTTTGTGTTTCTGTGGCGGATCTGAGGCGATGGTTTCTGTTAATGTGCCTGTTCTGCATGTCCAGTCCGACCCGCCCGACCTCCAGAGACCCGAAGCGTCTCCAGTTTACAGTGGTGGGCACACTTATGCTAACATGCTAATGCGCTAGCAGCAGAGCTAGTTTTTTGTTTGGTGCAGGTGTGTCCAAACGTGTTGTCATGTGCGTCAAAAGCTAAGAACATTGTTAAAAAATAAAGCTGGGGTTTATTGTTGGCTGAGTTTTGGTAGAGGAAAAACTCGTTTGCTTTATGGAGAGAAAAGCACATTGTTTATTGTTAGCTCTGGAAACAGGATTTGGATTGCTTTCTTTCAAAACGCTGGCGATGTTTTGCCAGGTTTACTAAGATTACTTTTCACTGGATAAATATGGTTCTACTTATTATAAAACACATGAGTACTTTACATTTTCCTTTGTAATACTTATAATATTAATGTCAGTAATAATTTTACCCAAATTAAAATTAAAAGTCTCCCTCTGTATGAACCACCGGTGCCGGATGGGCCCCATTTATATGATTGTTGAATTGAATTCGTCACCCACAAAAAATCTGTCCGCTTTGGACACAAAGTAGTTCATTTGGTCCCCAAAGATTTTCTTCTGGGCCTCCAGGGATTACAATAAAATCCCCCCAAAAACGAAACAAATCAACTGGGCACACACATCGTTCAACCAGACATAAACCTAAACACACATTTTGTTTCCAAACTCCACTGAAGTTTATTTCACACTTCAGGTTGCAACGAAACAAACTACAAATCTTCTTTACCTTGAAACACTTTTGTGTAACTGTTTTTTGTTTTTTTCATTCATTCACACCGCTTCCCGCGCCACCCCTAGGGGGCGCGCCCCGCACTTTGGGAACCACTGCCGTAGTTTAACATCTTGGTGTTTATTCTACCTTTGAAAATGTTTAGCACACTTAGCTTCACCTCAGTCGTTTTGTCTGGATAACAGCAGCCGATTCGTTCCTAGTCACAATAACTTCATTTAAAATAAGAAACATACAATAACAGCATTAAATAATAAAAACATCAGTATCCTAGGGCATTACAGAAAATGAAATTGTTTTTTTATGTTAGCGGTTTTGCTTCTTTGCTAACTTTGAAAATGTTTTACACACTAATTCTCCCCTAAATGTTTTATTTTGGATAAAGGCATCAGACTCGTTTCTTATCACGTTTTTTTCTCTTTCTGAAAACTTTGTTTAAAATAAGAAACATACAAAAGCAAAGCTAAACATGGACACAACAGAACAAGATACAAACATAAAGACAACATTTAAGGGCATTATAGAACATGTAAATTGTGCTTTTTATTCCAGTTAGCACTTTAGCATTAGCTTCTGCTAAATACCTTGTTGGCGTAGCAGCTTAGAATTAGCAGAAGTAATGATAATGATTAGCGCTTTAGGGTTAGCGCAGCTATCTGTTTAGCTAGCGGTGCCCACCACTGCCAGTGTGGAGAAATGGAGCAGCTGAGTGAATGTGGAGCAGAGGTCATCAGGATAACTGCTGGTCCAACGCCGGGTTCACAGCGCCAAGCTGCTTCACTTCTGACTGGACTCCAACATGGAAACGTCACCAACAGCTGGAGGACCGGCAGAACGGTTCTGAGCGGCCCGGTGGCGTTAGCTTAATGCTCTCTAGCCTGGATGCTGGCTAGAGAGCATCAAGCAGCAGGTGACCAATCATGATGTGATGTATGACATCATCTTTAGGGGTCGTCACATCTCAGCCTGACCTTAGTATCGCCCACTTTAGCCGATCCATGACGGGTTCAGAAGTTTTCACTTTCCTGTCTGGTCTGAAAGCTTGGCTCTTCTTCACCGCAGTTCTGGTGAAACGCAGGTTCTGGCACGTTTCACCAGAACCCGTCTGGACCAGGAGACCCGGGTTGGTTTGGCCTGAACCCGTCCGGATCAGGAGACCCGGGTTAGTTTGGCCTGAACCCGTCCGGACCAGGAGACCCGGGTTGGTTTGGTAACCAGCAGCTAGCCAGAAGACGACCTCCTGCTTCCTCAGCCAATCCCTGATCGTCTCCAAAGTGTTGCTGTTTTCTGGGATGGAGATGATCGGTGAACGTTTCCCAGCGGTTTGAAAATCAGAAATGTTCTGTTTGTACTTTAGTTGTTTTCAGATCCTGGTTGGTTAGGAATCTGTCAGCTGGTTGTTAGCACTAAGCCAAACTGATTTAAGGTTTTATTGGAAGTTTTCCTTTAAGGAAGGTTTCCCGTCACAGCGACTCCCTCGGTGTGTTTCTGCAGAGGGAGCGTCTGTTTGTCCCACCGTCCCTGAAGAACCTGGTGATTTCATGGACTGCTGCTGTGGAGATTGTCGATGCATGCCTGATATGTTCGATGTTGAAACTGAATCAGAAAAAAAGTTGAAAATAATGAAATTGTCGAAGCACAGCTGATTCCACACGTCTGCTCTGAAATGTAACGTTCTTTTCTTTGGTTCCTGTTCTTCACTGTTGGTTCCTCCGATACTTTCTGCAGAACTTGGATTTTCCCGGAGAAGCTCTGGGAAACAGGAAGTTAAGTATATATATTTAAAAAGAAAGCATGTATGTTTTCTACTGTTTGTACCTGGTATTTTCCTGTTGCCCTTGCTGCTTCTGTGCCAATGTTGTGGGAGAGATTTACATTTGGCCACTCATGCAACTATTCTGTGGTGTTGTCTGAGAATGTATTAACATGAAATAAAAGCATTTGTTATTTTTTCTACATGTTTTCCTCTCAGCTGAACGCTCGGCTCTCATTTCTAGAAACATTTATGAGCGGCTGTCAAAAGGCGAACGACTCCATTCCGGCCCACAGAGCCGCGTTTTTCCTCAAACACTCAGCTGGAAAAACTCACATCAGGAGGAACCAGGTCCAACACACCGGAACCACAGAACTGGACTCGCCTCCAGAACCTCGCCCGAAATTCAGACATTACAAAAGATCACAAATCACTTCAATAAATAATGCAGGAAATTCAAACAGTTTCATAAAACTTAAACAGGATGAATGGATTGATTATTAGAAGAATCCAGCAGAAATTTGTTCGTATTTAGAAACTTTTCCTGGTCTGAACTGAATGTCACATTGGGCCTCGCTTCACCCACTGCATGAATTCATATTTTATAAATATATTTCTTTTATTTTTGTCTGTCTTAATAACTATACATTTCTGTTTATAGAAATTTATAGTTATTAAGTCAGACCAGACAAAAAAAACAAAAACACAATAACTGGATTTTCATATCCATCCAACGGTGAGAGAAAAATCTACTTCCTGTTCATTTCTGTGAACAAGTTGAGTTTTAGTGAAAAGGAAAAGTCCTCTGTTTCCTCGGCTGGTTCCAGTGGACCCAGAACAACCGGACTGGGAATCTGGAGTTTTCCTCCCAGTTGGTCGGTGCAGAGAAACTTCATGTTGTTTCAATCAGCGCTGCGCTTCGGACAGTTAAAGTGCTGATCCGCTGCTCCTGCTGCCTCTTATCTCTGATTTCTCACAGAAAAATGTGATGACAAATATTTCAGTGTTTGAACCTTTTATTTGAGATAAGGCCTGCACGGTGGCGAGGCAATTAGGAGAGGAGAAAAGACCCGGACGGTTATCGATGCCATCAGGCGGGAACGGGACGCTATTGCTCTGCTGCGGCTTATTTAGCTCCGCAGCATCGGCGGCTCTCCGCCTGATGAGCTCCTCCTGGGAGATAGCAGGAGTCAATGGAAACCAATTTAACTCGTCCAGTTATTACCTCGCTGCCTCCCGCCTTTATTCCGGGGACAAACAGGAAGAATGGGCCGGAACACGCTGACCCTGAGGAGCTGGAATCAGCTGGATCCAGACGGAACCGGACTGATCCAAACACTGAAGTGTGTGTGTGTGTGTGTGTGTGTGTGTGTGTGTGTGTGGGTATCAGCTGCTGGAGAACACAGAACGATGCAAGTCAAGTTGATCAACTTGGCAAGTTTCAGAAACGAGGCGTTCCAAAGTGCTTCATATGATAAAAACATCAGACATAATCAGTTTTATTGCACTGAAAAACAAAACCTTTCCAAGTATTTTGGTCCAGTTTTTAATGCAGATATTTTAATACATGGAAAATATGACAAAACTAATTTACAAGTACATTTTTAACAACATATAGAAGCTTGTTTTAACCCAATAATTCCTTAATATTGATGAGAACTAGTATCAGTAGTAAAGCAACAATCACCAAACATTTACATTTTGACAAATCCGATCATCAACAATAATCATCGTTAATAATATTAATAAATGTTCCAGTTATCTTGAATCAAAGGTAACCAAGCAGTGCTCTACCCTCCTGGTTCTAGTCAGAACTCCAGCAGCAGCGTTCTGGACCGTTGGGTTGTCAATCAGACCTGTGAAGACGCTGCTGCAGGAATCAGAGCCACTAAAGAGAAACTAAAGCCTGGATGAGTTTCTCTGATCTGAGACTTTAGTCCTCTGATACTGGAAATGTTCTGCAGCTGCTAGAAGGCCCACTCTGGAACCGGCTTTATGTGGCTCTGGAGGCTCAGGTCAAAGGTCACTTTGTTGCTTCGCTCCTGTTACTGAGAACTTCACAGGTAAAATCTGTATTTTATTCTCTGTGCCAAAGTGAGGGAACATCCTCTCACTGAAGGTGTGTGTGAAGGTGTGTATGTGTGTGTTAGTATCCAGATCAGAGAAGGACAGACTCCCTCCGTCCCAGTCCAGATTCACTCGGATCCTCTGGATCTTTTTCTGCTCTGGGAGAACAGTAAGAGGAACTCCTGGAGACCAGCTGTAATGTTTCCCTTCACTAAACCAGATCTCCCATAAAGCAGAGGTGATGTAGTTCTTCCTCCCTCCAGACTCTGATAACACACCGAGTCTCCAGGTCCCACCGACTCCGACATCGACGTCCCAGCTGTGGATCCCTGAGCTGAAACCTTCTGAACTCAGAACCAAACGGCATTTATCCAACCGCTCCGGATTATCAGGAAGCTGCTGCTGCTCTGCAAACATCAAACTGCTCAGATCGTCAGACAGGATGAGTTCTGGATGAGCCGTGTTTGGGTCCAGAACCAGAGGAGTGTAGGTCACCTTGTTCTTCATGTTGCTCCAGATGTTGAAGGCCAGGTTGCCCAGATGTTTGGCCTGGTCTATCAGAGCTCCTGAGGGCAGCTGTGGATCCTCCAGCAGGGGGCAGCGCTGGACTCTTTCCACTGCAGCCTTGTAGTTGTGCAGGAATGAGACGTCTGCAGCTCTCAGCTCCTCCTCTGTGGCTCTGACTGTGTCTGAAAGAGCTGCTATCTCTCTGCTCAGAGCCTCCATCTTCTCCTCCATCATCCCTCTCTTCTGCTCCTCTTCCTCCCTCAGTGCAGCCAGCCTGGCCTCCTCTTCCTCTACTAGAAACTGATGAAGCTTCTTAAACTGCTCAACAATCTGCCTCTCTGTGTGTCGGGCCTGGACCTTCATGTGTTCTGCTGTCTGATCAAACTTCTCTTTAACTTCCTTCTTCAGCTCCAGTTTCTTCTTTAAAGGCTCCAGAGATGTTTCCAGATTCTCTCTGTGATCCTGAGCAGCTTCATCGATGGGTCTGAATCTGTGGCTGGAGTGTTTATCTGAATCTCTGCAGACGAGACAAACTGGCTGCTGATGGTCCAGACAGAAGAGTTTGAGTTTCTCAGAGTGCAGACTGCAGAGATCCTCCTCTGATCTGGAAGCCATTTTGTCTCTGAGTGAAGCTGAAAACACAGAAGGTCCGGTCAGTTACGGCTCCACTCTGACTTCTTAAAGGTTTTATTAGTTTTATTCATCCGTCCACTGCAGACCCGCCTCCAGAGGAGATTAGCTATGACTAATTTTCAAATTAAATGACCATTTTCTTCATCACTAAGGCCATAATAATGTAAACAGTGACTATTCTCTGATCAACATTATGTGTTGCAGAAATCTAACTAATGTTTCAGATCTTTAAAGTCTATTTATTTACATTCAAAATCAGATAACGATGTGAGAAAGAAACGGTCTGAGCTGAGAGTGAATGAGAGTCTGACATATCTGTAATCCAGAAGACATTTTATCACGCTGACTGCTTTCTGTTGTGGCAACAAAGATTTCTTTATTATGTGAAAAACAAAAGGGAGAAAAATGAAGGAGGATTAGAAACTAAATATTTAGCTTGGAAGTCTGACATTTCTAAATGTAGACATGAACACCCATTTTTAAGACAAGCTAAATAAAATAAATCATTGCTGTTAATTTTTCATTGTCAGATAATTCATAGAGTTTCCTGTATCTCATTAAGCTCCTTTTGAATTCTTGAAAAGAAAAGAAAACTTTTTGGAGTAGAGACTGAGTAACATCAGGAAACCAAACAACATTTTTTGGATCTTGTAAATATCAACTTCCTGGATTTTCTTCCTCGTTTTCTGTTGGACTTCAGGTCCAGACGTCCAGAAATATTCCAAAATGTTCTCATAAAGATGTTAAATAAATAAATAAAAACCTCATGTGAAGTTGTTATTCTTGTGATATTTTTACCAGCTCAGTTTCTGATGTTTCAGAGTTTTTTCTGTTAAACTTTTATTTCATCTGCAAATAAAGATGGGATCGTATCTGTGCCGAAGCTTATTCAGATATTAAGGTTCAAATTTAGCCTTTAAACAGAAACGAGTGTGAATAAATCATAAATGTGCCGCAGCTGTTACCTACCTTTCAATCCTGAAGCGTTCTGCAGACGGAGCTGATTTCTCTCAGACCACTTCCTGGTTCATCTCAGGTGAGTCAGGAAGGGGGCGGGGCTTCAGCAGCTGAACAGGTTCAGGCTGTAAAACCTGTTCAGGCCTGAAATAGTTTCTCTGTGAGGCTTCAACCCGGAAAGGCCCAATCCGGTTGATCCAGGTGCGTTTTAACCAGGAATGTGTTCTGGGGTGAAGAGCAGCAGCCTGGATTATCACCATGTGAGCTCACAATTAAAAAGCTCTGCTTAAAGGACAAAATCCAGATTACAACCTGAGATGGAAACGTTTTAATCTGTTATGATTCAATAATTCATCATGGAATCCTGAAATATCTTTTTCTTTGTACCATCATTATTCATTTAGGGATTTTTTCTGTTTATTGTTATTTTTCAATGTAATTATTGTGGATTTATTTGTTCATTGATGTATGTTACCAAATTAGCAGGGTTAATTTTTTAAAATTTATTCACCAATTAGTGTGTATAACATTACAGAACAAACATTTATTTACAAAACATCAAATAACCAATTTGATTAGAGAATGAACAAAAATAAATGGACAAAGAGACAGAACATAACCAAATGGTGTCACAACAAAATAAATAAAAAGTTATATATATATATATTGTTGGAGTTACTGTACTTTCTATAATACTGGCTGCAGAAAAGAAAAAACTAAAGTAAAGCTTTTGTACTTGGACGCATTATTGAATCGAAGGATTTAACAGAACAAAAACACAATCATCAAAAAGTCTCCAAATGAATCCAGAGTTGGAGAAATTTAACTTACTAAAAGAGTTGATAGTTTGAAAAGTGATTAAATATTTACTGTTTTCAATTAAGGGGCGTGCTGTGGTGGCGCAGGGGGTTAGCCCGCCCCACACTTGGAGGCCTTAGACCCACCGACGTCGCGGGTTCGACTCCCGGTCCTGACGAACTTTGCCGCATGTCCTCCTTCAAAAAATGGTGCCGGCTCAGCTGGCTGCCTGCAGACGCAGCTCCTGTCGTGTGTGTGTGTGTGTGTGGGGGGGGTGTGTGTGTTAATCTGTGTATAAAAAAATTCTTGCTGTAACTGCGAAATAATTTCCCTGCTGGGATGAATAAAGTAATTCTTCTTCTTAAATAATTGTATTTACAGCGTAGGAGTTGTTGGATTCAGCAGATTGAAAACGAAATGAAGCTGCAGGTCAGAGCAGCGCTGACCTCTGACCTCTGATCAGATTGGAGGTGGAGTATTCTGGGAGCTGCTCACTGATCGGCTCAGTCAGCAGATGATCATCTGCTGTTGGAGGTAAAGAATCTCTTCAGAACCTTCTGGATCCCAAACCGAGTCAGAGAAGAATCCCTTCCCATCTGGGTCAGAACCCGCTCTGAGGTTCCGATCATTTACCCTGCATGATTCCCTGAACCCACCGGCTCCATCAGGTTCATCCGTTTCACTTTTCTTCTGTCGTTGTGAGTGAGGTTTGGATATGGAGACAGAAGAACATGTAATAATTTACTGTGTGAGAGAAAAGCTAAAACAAGAAATTAGGAAATACGATAGTTCTACGGGTTCTGTCTTTTCCTCTTTCTCTTTTAGCCTTTTATCTGCTGACACACACACGCTGCAGCCTACATAACCATGTTTATATGTAAACAGACTGAAACATGGAAATAACACAGGAGGCTCCTTCATTTCCCATCCGTCTGCCCCCGGTAGTTTTAGGCTGGAGAAGTTGATCCGGAGTGAAGTGAAGGCTGCGAACCTTGCTGTGCGGCGTTAGCTTTAACTGGGAGCGACGGATATTTACAAGCCACCGTCTTCTTAATTCATTATCGCTGAGCAATCCATGAAAACTTAAAAGCCCATTATGTTAGGAAGACAACAATCCATCCATCATTTTCTAACACCCTTGTCCCCAGTGGGGCTGTGAGGAGCTGCTGCCTCTCCAGCTAACGCTCCGGGTGAGAGGCGGGGTCACCTGGACGGGTCACCTGGACGGGTCACCTGGACAGGTCGCCAGTCTGTTGCAGGGAAGATAACAATGTGCATAGTATTTCTTTATTAGCGTTTGAAATACGACTGTCTTTTCTAGTTGTTATGGTAACTCAAACCGGAAACAAGAAAGCCGCATTTCGCTCATGCGGATGTGACGTCAGCGCCGTAGTGCAAAGAGCCAAAACGAAACGAAAAGTAAATGTATAAATAAAAAGTTAACTCAGAAAGATGTTAAAGTGAGAGCACATATCCATTGTCTTTATGGCTTTTCTATTTTTTGAATACTGGAGAAATTTGATGTGTTGTTTGAATTCCTCTGTAAAGGCTGAAAAACGAGGTTTCTGATTTGAGAATTTAGATTTATGTACAAAATATTTGGCGACTAATAAAATTAGATTAATAATATAAAAATGTTTTGTTTTATTAGTGGGATAACAGAAGAATCCAAACAACATTTCTACATAAGTGAGGGAAAAGTCATCAAGAATTGTTTGGGAAATAAACGTACAAATGTTCTTGTCAGAAAATACATGAGAAACAGCAAGAGCAGAATAAATGACAGAGATTTTCTTCATAGAGTTGGCAGAATGAACAGTTCGTGTCAGTTTCTCTTTTGTATCGTTGAAGGAAAAACTTGCAAGGAGAAAAACGATGGATCGTCTTAAAAGACACTTCTTTGATCTTTTTAATAATCAAATATTTAGATGGAAGACACCAGATTTTTTCCCAGTTCAGGTTGGAGGCAAAATTATTCCAATAAGAGAAAACATTAGAAACAGAGACGATGTTCTTCTGGAATAAAGCGCAAATATCACGGTTGTTCCTTCGCTTTGTTGTGGAAAAACACTAGTTTTTCGACCAACATTAGTGTCAGCAGGTCTGGACCCGGTGGAGTCAAACCAGAAATTACAGAAGATTTAAAAAGCTTTATAACACCATCAAAAACAAGAGCCTGTTCCTTAGTGGGATGGGAGACCAAACGTTTCTAGAAGTTCAGAATAAAACATTAAGACGCCATCAGGTCTGAAAGCTGCTGAACTAAGATGATTTCATGTTCAAACCAATTTTCCAAGAATAAAGATTTATGTTTGTACAGAATGTCTCCATTGCTCCAAATATGATATTAATGGGGCGAAAAATTGTGCTTGTAAATTAGAGAGCAGGAAAGAAGCATTTGTTTGTGGAAATCATGAAACTTTATGGTGAGTTTTTCAGTGTTGTAGTTGCAAAGGAGAATAAAATTAAGGAAACCAAGTTTTGAGAATAAATAGTTTGGTATAAAATTCCAGATTGAGGATGAATTTTTAAGAAACTGTTTAATCCAATTTATTTTGAAAGTATTGTTAAAGGTTGAAAAATTAAGAAAATTGAGGCCACAGAGTTCATATATATACAGTCAGGGGAACAGGAGACGTCCGGGGACAGTCAGGGGAACAGGGGACGGCCGGGGACAGTCAGGGGAACAGGAGACGTCCGGGGACAGTCAGGGGAACAGGGGACGGCCGGGGACAATCAGGGGAACAGGGGACAGACAGGGGACAGTCAGGGGAACAGGAGACGGCCGGGGACAGTCAGGGGAACAGGGGACGGCCGGGGACAATCAGGGGAACAGGGGACAGACAGGGGACAGTCAGGGGAACAGGAGACGGCCGGGGACAATCAGGGGAACAGGGGACAGACAGGGGACAATCAGGGGAACAGGGGACAGTCAGGGGTAGACAAGGCAACTCTGTGACTAGATTAACTAGAAAGCACAAATCCGAACAGTTTGTTCTGCAAAAACACAAAAGTCTTACCGTATTTATTTTTTAGTTTCTAGAGTAAATGTCTTAATTCACCTCAAATATGACAAAACTAACTTACAAGTAACTTTTCAGAAAGACTTATGAGCTTTTTGTAAGTCATTAACTCCTTAATATTGATGAAAAGTTACTTTTCCACTGGCAGATTATTTCACTTACCAAACATTTTTCCTGTTATAAGTGAAATAATCTGTCAGTGGAAATAGAACTAAATCAATACTCAAGGATTATTTACATAAAACACAAAATCCTATTTATTTCTGAAAAGTTACTCATAAGTTCATTTTTCCTTATTTTAAGTGTATTACGATACAATACTTGGTATCACTGAGTGTTTTTGCAGTGTGGATGAACATCATGATCATCAGCAGCTGTTATCTCAGCCTTCTGTTGCCCTGAAACCTCCTGAGGCCTTCAGGGCCTCGATCACAACGATCAGCTGCAGCTTCATCCTGAACATCAACGCTTCCTCCGCCGCTCAGAGCGACGCCACGCTGAGAGGAACCGAGCCCACGTCTGATCCTCTGCCTCCCCGATCCGACTACAAAACAGGAACCAGAGAGAGGAACCGACCCAACAGGAACCAGAGAGAGAGGAACAGACCTGCCGGACCGACAGGAAAACCCGGAGACCGGCTCAGAGAGACACAGGAAAAACGATCAGAAATTGCCAAATACAACAGCTGAGTGGAAACCAGCAACAGGCAGCCAATAACAAACAGGTGAATGGTAACTGGTGACCAGTAAGAAACTGGTAACCATTGAACATGAGTGATGTGAGTACTGCTGATGGTTCAAGTTCAGAGTTTCGGATCAGAACCAGAACCGGGACCTCGGTGTTCTGGTTCAACTCCAGGAAGTTCTGATTCCAAGCAGGAAGTCCTTTTAAGGTCATGGAAGATAATCTAGTTCAGTGAGCAGAAAACATCGAGATATTCTACATCTATGTTTAACCTGTTTTCTGTCAAAGAAACAAATTAAAAATAATGTTTGAACCTAATTTCACACCCAGAACCAGAACCAGAACCAGCTGGTTCTGGTTCACCCGGGGACCTGGATGGAAAACGCTCCGGGTCACATGACCTCTGGCGGCGCCCCGTCGCTCGGCTTCCCGTTTCTCTGTGGATTAAAATGCGGAGCGAGGATTTCTGGGCCGACATTAACGCCTCCTGCAGGTTTTCATCTCTGAATTTGGCCTCATTAATGCAAATGTTAAGCAAATGCAGTGTTTCCTGTTTCTTAAAACCTGTTAATTACAGCTTGCTGGTGGGGATTTCTCCCCCACATTAGACTAAAACCCTCCTGCAGCTTCATCTCCCCCAGATACAATTTCATGCTTCACAAAGTGCCGCGTCTTTAATTTCCTCGGCTGCTGCAGCCTGTGGAGTTAGCGGAGAACAACAGGTCATAAAAACAAACGGCTGAATGGATACGAAGGAGCGCCGGCTCATTAATCTACAGGCGGCTTCCTCTGAGGAACGCAGGCTGGTCTGGGGTCAGAGGTCACCGGAGGCTGCAGGCGGGAACGAATCCAGGCTTACTGACCGAATCTGAGGAGACGAAGAATCAACATGGAGAAACAGAAACGCTTTAATACGGAGAATAGCTTCAAACTAAATATTCAGATTCAAACTAAATATTCAGATTCAAACTAAATATTCAGATTTTAACTACATTTTTAACTTCAAACTAAATAACTTGATGTTCTCTGGACTTGAAAAAGCGCTACACAAATACAGCTCATTTAGTTAACAAGTTAAATACTCATGTGTAAACTAAATATGAATGAACAACATGGTGAAAAAATGACTGAAAAATTAACCCCCATTTTTTGTCTTGATGGCTAAATGACAGAAATTATTGCTGTTAATTTTTGACTGGGTGACTTTAAAATGGCGCCAACATGTTTGTGGCGAACAGGAAGCAGAAACCAGAGGAAGCCGCTAATATGAGTTATTTCTACGGTTTCTGATTATTTACAGTTTTCGCTTTAAGGAGCCTGAAAAGCCTCATGTTGGTGTGATTACCGTCTGACTCCGGGTTTAAAGTTGAGATCACGGCTGGAGTTTCTCCTTCAGACTTCCGGAGGTCAGGAGGTCAGAGTCGGTTCATCCAGTAATCCTGAGGTCACTTCCTGTCAGAACTTCCTGCTCCGCCTTATTGTTCGTTTTCTGCGGTTCTGGTGAAGTGGGCCGCTCGGTGTGGGCGGAGGAGGAGATGAGCCGTTTGCTGTGCTTTAATCATATTTCACGCCGACCTCACTTATCTTCCTCTGCTGTTGTTTAAGGCCTGTCAGAGCAGATATATCAGCCGCCGGCGGCCTGCTGCAGCGCTCTGAGGCTGCAGCACACCTTCAGGGTTCACACGTCACGCTGCAGCAGGACAGGCTGGAAAACTGGCTGCATATCTGCTTCATCCAGGTTCTGCCTTCCTCAGAGGAAACAGACAAACAACAACACTTTTTATGTGCGCTGAGCCGGTTTTAAAGCCAGAAAGAGTTGGGATGTTTCCCTCCTGATGATCCGGTCGACCCGGTTCTACTGGAACCAGAACTCCATCATCTGCTCCACCTCCAGCTGCTGTGGTTCTCCCAGTCAAACCAACCTGTTCCCCTCCTGGCCTGTGGGGGCGCTGCACCAAGAACCACTGAAGGAAACGACACAAAAACCTCTGAAGACACTGAGAGCAACTTCCTTCTTCACCAGATGGAAACAAGATGGAGGCGTCAGATTTGAGCGGTTGGAGGATTTCTCCTGCTAGCGCTAGGCTAACACGTTAGCTTTGGTTGTATTTACTACCTGCGCTGTAGTCCATGTTAAAAGTCCGTCTGTTTGTTTGGCACTGCATTACAACAAGATGTATCTGTTCTTTGGTAGTTCTAATCGTACGGAGCTGAGCAGGTTGTTTTTCTGTGCTTCTGTGTGGCTCGGTGGCGTGGAAGTGGCATCCCGGACATCCACCATCAATCCTTCTTTGGTCTTTCGTGTATGAAACCTGTGTGCGTTTTTATGATGTAAGTGTGCAGTTTTATGTCCGATATTTGTGTTTGTGTAGGTTGTTGGCCCAGGAGGTGATGGCGTCCTTGTGTTTCTCTGGCTGCCGACAATGCAGGCGTTTAATTATCATAGCTCAGGTTATATGTTATACTTTGCCAGATACATATTGTTATTGCATTAGGGTGACCAGACGTCCTCTTTTTCCCGGACATGTCCTACTTTTCAGACCGAAAAAGATGTCCGGGGGGAATTTAAAAATCGACCGGGATTTTGGTCAACTGCCTCAAAACACATTACATAGCTTACAGTGCATTGTAGGGCACTGCGCACGGCGCTGCGTGTCACGTAATCCCTGAGCCACGTCAGTGCGGGCAGCCCTGTTCGTAATCAGAACATGGCTGTCAGTACGCCAACAACATGCGAAAGCGCAAATGTATGTAGTTTTCCCGCTTTAAGACTTTCTGTCCAGCAACCGCCTCCCCCGTCCCAAGGTGTTCTGGTTTCCCCAACACCTCCCCCCGGTGCAGGTTCTCCTGGCTTTCCCAGCACCCCCCGCTGCAGGTTGTCCGGATTTTCCGAAAGTAAAATATGGTCACCCTATATTGTATTAGTATATGAGGGAATTACCGTTCATTTCATGTGTTCTGATGGTTTTTGTCGTGACTGTTCATTTGTGGTGTTGTGGCGCCCTCCGGTGGATTTCTGTGGTGCTGCAGGCCCTTTTCGTCCTGTATCTACATGTCGCTGTTTTTTGCTCACATGGCTATTAATATGTACCTTTATTGATTTTCTGTTTTCCGATAACCACACACACATATGAAACATCAATAAACTTCTGAGCTGCACCGTTGGAGTCGCCTTATTCCTTCTGACCGAGGAAGATTCGATTAATGAGAGATCTGGATTTAGCGCCTGTTAGACGCACACAGGCTTCTACAGTCCACTTCCTGCTTGACATTCACATGTGCATTCAAACCGAACCAGAGTTCACTTCAACCGAACCGAAACAAAAAGTTAAAAGCTGAAATAGCAGCATATAAATAAAACCGGAGAGTAGTAGGAGAATGTAACGGAGTGTAAAATGAGCTACATCAGGATACCTTCAGCAGTCAGGCAGCCACTGCAATACAAACCTTACAGAAACAGATTTAATTCATCATATTTTTATCTAGAGGAATATAAGTTTATTTAACTGAAAATGAATAAAAACTGTAAAAGAATCAAAACCTGCTGAGTCCGACGGAGATGAACTGAAATAAAGAAATGAATCAACATAAAGCTCAAACTCTAAAGGGAACCAGCAATCGCCGTTCAGAGCTTCATTATTTCACCGAAGCTTTGACAGATCGAACTGAATGTTGCTGCTCCAAACAGAAACATTCAGAAATGATTTGACCCCTGACCTCTGGCATTTATCAACAGTATGATGAACGGAATCTGGACCAGCGGAAACTTCAAACGCTTTCATCAGTGGGGGTCAGAGGCCATGCAGGCACCAAACCCCTGAATGAACCTCGGTGATCCATCAGCGTAGCACCTGAGCCGCGCCGCCATCTTGTCTTCATGACTTATAGAGGAGGCGGCCGGCGGTATTTCCTGTCGCCACTGATGGCAGTGGAAGCCATTTGTCACAACAACTTTACCTTCGCTGGAGGAGAAAGAGCAGGAAATAAATGATGGCCTCCTGGATCCCAGCTGGCCACTAATCTTTCCCAGATGAGCCGCTGAAGTCCAGACGGTCCGACGAAACCGCCGCCGGTCCCGAAGATGAACACCAGAGAAACACATGTCTGAAAACTGTCGGCAGCTCCAGAAGCTGCATATTTTTTCCTTGTGAAACTTTTTGCAGGAGGCCAAAGAAGAGGAGGGTCCTTTGGTCTTCATCCAGATGTGATGAGGTCATTTCCTCCTGATGTGACGACGAAACGATGAAGCAGGAACTGTGAACATTTATTAGCTCATTTTTCAAAATGATTCTGTTGAACCACAATTAAAAAGGAATGTCTGACTGTTGTTTCTGAAACAACCAATCAGAGCCAGGAGGCGGGTCTTAACGCTGTCAATCACCGCATGCCACTCAGACCCTCCTCCTTGTTCTCTCAGCTGGTTACCACAACAAAGCTTGGTATGAATGCTAAGGCTAATTAACATAGCCGCTGATACACGGCTTTCCTATAATGGAGCCAGTAGCACATTGAGCAGCATACACGTGAGTGATTGACAGCGCTGATTAGTTGTTTTTGGTCGGGTGCATTTCTTCAGAGTCAACAGCTGGGAGCAGATCGATCCTTTCACAGATGATCTGTTTCATGTCACACTGAAACAGTTTTAACTATTGAACAGTTTTAACTATATGAAAACATTTTTGTAAAAGTTTCATTCTGCAGCTTTAACAGAGGATCACAACAGTTTTGTCCGGACCTGTTTTTCCCATCGGCTCTGATCTGGCTCAGCTCTTCGTCTTTTCTGGTTCTATTGCAGCAGCAGGTGAGTGAGAAAGCAGAGGCCCGTTTATGTGACCACAGTGCCACCTTGTGGTTGGTTGTGAAACTTCCCCATTAAAATCCCAAACGGGTTCCGTCCAGTTAGGACATAAACCTGTAATTATTTTAATACAACTATGCTCCTATGAATTTATCAATTTCTCTCCTCAAACATACTTTAATCACATTTATTCTCCAACCTTTTAAAACGTGTTTAAAATTCAGGCTTTCTATTGGATTGCTCAGCGAGTCACATGACCAGAAATGACCGCGTCGGTTTCTTTTTCAAGCAAATCTTTAGTCATTTATCTTTATTTCCTGTTGAACATGACATCAGTTCAGTCTAACATCAGTCTAAACTTTATTCTCTATTTACACTGCTTGTTTTATGAGCGATAAAAATCTAAAGTTTTCCGAACCGGGAGTCAAAACGGGATGTTCGAGGTTGAAATGGTTTCCTTTTCCTAGCGTCTGGCATCGCTTCTCGGCCTTTTGGCTAAGATCAAGTGTAGTATCTGTTCTTATCAGTTTAATATCTGATACGTCCCCTACCCGGGGACCATATATTAAATTGATTTTTGGAGCAGGGAGATGGAATAGGGGCTTGCTCCGTCCACTCCACGCATCGACCTGGTATTGCAGTACCTCCAGGACCGGTGCACCCCCTCATGCTGTTATATGGAAAGACTGAGATGG
>NC_045691.1:408940-475065 GCF_003331165.1 Xiphophorus hellerii
TGAGCAGCTGGTTATGATTAAGTGTAATTTATATGTGTTCATCTGGAGGCCTGATGATCAATAACATTAATGGTAAAATTGATCTGGCTGCCTTCGGCTGGCAGCTCAGCCTGCTGTATCAAATGGACCAATGGAAAGTTGAGTGGAAGGAAGAAAAGTACAGTTGGAAGCTGCTGCCAGTTTTAGTCCGGACACACCCTGAATACTTTGACTAGGCTTAAAACTTTCCTCTGATTGAGCTGATGGGTTATTAGGTTATCCTGAGTTATTTCTGTTAATATGGAGGACAAACCTTATTTCACTTTCTTCTTTTACTTTTCTCCAATTTGCTGTAATTTCAGCTGTTTTCGGATCAGTCCCACACACCTGGGTCGATGTCCAAACACCTGGGTCGATGTTTTGAGCTTTCAGATTAGAGGTCTGAATTATGTTTGGGTAAGGGTTTATGTTACCTCTTCAGTTGTAATGGTAAAGGTCAGGGCAATGAGCCAGAGGGGACATTCTGCCACTGGAATGTCCCCCCAAAGATATTAAAGCAACTGTGTGTTTCTGCACTGCGTCTGTGACTGAGACAAAGAGAAGTTGAGTGTGTTAAAGCTGATGGTGTGTGCATAAATCTCTTGTGTGTCCCTAATTTTTACTAAAGCGCAGACTGAATTTGATGTGCAGTGGCAGCGATCTGACCGTTTTGTCAAACCCATAACACACCACACTTGTTTTATGGATATAAATTAACTCATTATCTGTGGCGCTCATTAGCTTCAGGTTCTAATTAGGCAAAATTAATATTGTTTCCTGAAAAAGACATTGACACTGGCAAATTGGCAATTGACCTCTCCGGTCAATCTGGGAAAAAGGACACAGCGTTGAGGTGAATCATAAAAACAGAGATGAGACGTGAAATGGCAGCTGCTGCAGCTGATCAGTTTTGGAGACGTCTGTCTCTGATCTGCTTTCTATTTCTTTCTGCTCTCTTTCTCAATAAGAGCAAAAATGTTTACACAAAAAGTGAAGCTGCCTTCTTAATGAGCTTTTATGTTATTTGTTTTGTGCTGATCTGGATTTAATAGCTCTAAATTTTGTGGGTTTAATCTTTTCTGGATCATTAAGTCTTATAATGTAAAATGTTGCATTTCCTAATATTTTTTTTATTTCTGTCAGTCTTGATTAGAAATCCACCCATCAGGATTTTTTTTGTTGTTGATATCATTTGCAGCTTTTCTTTGAGTTCTGACCTGCCAGATTCCAACTTTTTGACAGAAGAGCTGAATTTGAATTGAACATGAAACAAATTCATCGCAGGTTTCCTCCGTTTGGGTGTCGGACACATATCCTAATTGAACTGAGGACAAATCCAGGCCTTCAGGGCGATTGTTCTGCTCCTTTTAGATGTGTCTTTATTTCAACACACCTGAGTCAGATAATCAGGTCATTAGCAGGACTCTGGAGAACTTGACTGCATACTGAAGAGGTGATTCTGTCATTTGCTTCAGAAGTGTTGGACCAGTCTTAACCATTTAATTGTCACTCTGGTTGTATGTTTAGGGTCATTGTGCTGCATGAAAGCATCCACCCACCTTTGTTTTCTGCAACCTCCAATATGTGCTAATATAAACTTGCTAACTAGCTAGCAAAATGTTTTTGCATTTATCATGGCTAAGTAACAATGTATCACCAACTGGCTGGATAAAGTTCATTTTCACTACTTACTCACTTCTGTTGCCAACTTACACAAGACTGGGTGAATTTTGAACGTCTAAATCATTTTAAAGTTCATTTTAGGGCCTGAAAGTCCAAATCGAATTATCAGGACCAAACAGCTGGACACGTACACATTTTGTTCTGAAAGAAATACAAGTAAAGTGAGCAAAAAAAAAAAAAATTGTGCATAAATTATTATACTCGTGGCATCCATAGACTACATACATTTAAAATAAATTTTTACAAATTCTGTACCAAACCAACAAAAAGACATTATTAAAAGAAGAAAGAATAAAAAGGCTTTCAGGCTGAGATCAGCCTGTAAATGAGCCGACAGGAAGCGATCAACCATCTTGTCGGTTCTCACTCTCTGGAACTGAATCTCTGGCCTTTATGAGAACAAATGTCAGCGTTCAAGACAAGGACAAGATAACCTTTACATACACATCACCAGCACCGATGTTACTCTGCAAGCAACTAATGCAATTTTATTCTGCAAGTCACTAGAAACAGAGACTGAAGGTTGAGCGTTTTATGAAGCAGATCATATTAGAGCAAAGTGAAGAAAAGTTGGACTAAATAAACAGCCACAAGATGAACTGAGATGTTTCTGAACTTTGAGCTGCTGGTAAGCAACAGTTCAGTGTCTTTCTTTTTTACATAAACAACTCATTGATACCAGATGATACACTGTTTGAAGTTTTCAAAATATCAGTTTTTCTGAAGGGAACGACATATAATCATGTCAAATCTGAACCTTAAAGGCAGTCTGGGATTAAAACACATTACTGTGACAGTTTTAGGTTAAAGGTGGGAGTGATTTTAGTTCAGTGAAACAGGAAAAATTACTTATTTCAGACCATGACTCAAGATTATTTTTGGATTTAAGACCAGAATGACTAAACCAAAAACCTCCCCCTTGTCTGTTACAGCCATGGAGAGGCTGGATTGCCAACAGGTGCTTTGGATAATTGACCTGTTGCATGACCCAAGTCTATCTTTAGCTCAGAGTAAAGAATAATGGCTGGACATTTTCCTCGTAGCTCTCTCAAGTTTCCATCAGTTTTTACAAGTAACCCCCGATATAATGATTTACACACCATCTAAAAAACATCAGCTTTTGTTTCATCCGTGCACAGAATATCTTCCCAAAAGTCTTGAGGATTATGCTTTATGTCAAACATGAAACAGATTTTTGTGATTTGTTTGGTCAGCAGTTGTTCTGAACTTGGAATCTGAACTGAGATTTTTATTAGATTTTTATTCCATTGAGTTTTAACCTCAGCAAATAAAAAGATCATGTATTTCTAACTGACAGAAACTGGAAAAGTTTTGTCTCATTTAATATCCGGTAAAAAAAAAAAAAGTTATGTGCTTTTTTATAAAGTGAGAGTACATATCTGATTTTAACAGCATATGAAGTTACTGAAATAGATAAACTTTTTTATAATACATCTCAGTGAGGTAAAATAACAAGTTGCTTTATGTCCCAAACTTAAATTTCATTGGTTTCAGACTCATGGAAAGACAGTTGAGCCACTCAGAAATGTACCCATGTGTTTTCTATGTCCTTTATTCCAAATACTAAAACAGTTACAAAAACTCAAGTTGAAAATCTGGAGTTTTATTTTAACATTTATATTTTGACAGTCCCTCCGTTTTCAAAGCCACAAAGAGAAGAAGAAACAAACACAAACAAACATACAGAAATGCCCCCACACACATTCACGTTTAAATTCCCCTTCTCATTTCCGCTGCTCTCTGCATTCGAGCAAAGAGAGGTGGTCGCTGATGTGAAACATCAATTTCCAGGTTAGCTGCTCTATGTGGCTCAGGCAGGTATCAGCCGTGACCCACCTGGGCCCGATAAGCAGCTGCACGAAGCTGATCTGCCACCAGCAGCGCGCGCTGGAGAACCCAGTAATGCAGGCATGTGTAGACAAACACACATGCACACTCACATGCATAAGTAAGCAAACTGTCCAAATTGGGAGACTAAAATAATGTGATAGAAGAAGTGGAAAAGTTAAGCTGCAGCACTTTATTAATATGGAACACAAGTGGAAATTGTCACCAACTGACTGAATGTTGGCTCATTTATGAAGTGGTGGGTAAATTTGATCAACCCACAAGCTGAAGTGACGAGTTTGCAGTCTAAGTGGGAAAGTTTTGATTTTTGCAACTAAGCCAACGAAAACAAGAGTTATCAACTCATCACAAAAACAGAGGGAAACTGGTGAAGATTTGATGATTCTTCAGCAAAGATCAACGAGTCACCTGCTGCAGGGTTTAAAACCCTTTTGTCTGTGGGGGAAAAAAACACAAGCATTCTCTCCTTCCAAAGCTTCACACGAGTGTTTGTGTTGGTTGTATTTACCCAGAAGGCCTTTTGGGTCTGCTTGATGTTCAGCTATGCATTCGTACTGCGCCAAAGTTCACTTCAACCAAACCGGGACCAAGACTTTAAGAGGACCAGAGTTCACTTTTTTGGTCCACATCACAGTGTGATTCTGCATCCACATCTCCTCAAACCAATCAGATTCTCCAGAGAAAAGGAACTAATGTGGACCAGGCAGAGCTGGTGTGAATGCACACTAACATCTGGATATGTTATATCACAAATCGACCAAAGCTCCTGTTTTTGTCACATTGAGAATGAAGTTGATTTGATCAGAACCTGGCTGCTACTTTCCCTCTAAACAAGCAGAACTCCATTTTTCTACACTGTTTCTCCGTTCTGGCTTTATGGTAATTTATTAAATAATGACACATGGGACGCACTGTGTGTTTCTCTACACCCAAGGTTAGATTTATACATTAAAACTTTGATAAGGACCAGATACATTTATAATGTCCTCTGTCCTTGTGTTTTAAGTCTAACTCAAAGTGTTATCTGGTCAGATAATCTAACCACTGCCAGCTAGTAATGATCGAGTTTCTACAGAAAAATTTAAGTAACTTTTGATATCACACACAGTTGTTCACATTCCCACGTTTATCTCAGCCTGCTATTCTGAGAGAAAACAGAAATGAGGAAACTGGGCTATATTCAATTAAATCGACTCATTAAAATCCAACAGACCTAACAAAAAACAAACAGTAAAACAATTATTCAGTTCTTTCATACAGTCAGATGAAATAAAAGATCTAGGTTTGTTGTGTTTGTCTCTGAAAATGTTTCGCTTCTTTCTGTTACAAATAATTTATTGTAAAGTCAGCCAACGGGTCTCTGACAAGCCAGAGGCTCTGGAGCAAAACCAACTCTGTCACCTTTCAGCTTCTTGAAGTGTTTCTAGGACAGAGGGGGACAAAGCTGTCTCCAGGATTTTCATAAAGACCAAGTTATACTGAAAAATAGGGTAGTTTTCACATATACTTCAGTAAAATATATATATTTATTCAAGTTATATTACCGTTTCCAGCTGATGTAGATGCACAAGCTTTACAAAACAAAACAGCTCTGACTCAGTCGGATTGGATGGAGGTTGTCTGGAAACATCGCTTTTCAAATCTTGCCACACATTCTCAATTGGATATAGGTCTTTGACTAGACCAATCTGACAGATGAAATTAGCAACAGAATATTTTTGAAAAATATCTAAATATCGTTTTTCAGATTAGAAGCTGCATCTAAAGGTTTTATGAGTACAGCATATGAGATGCACAAATATTAACGTACAAACAAAATACAATCATACATTTTTTAATATAGCTAAGTTTTGTATTTGTCTTAAAGTAATTGTATAGTAGTTAATTATTATGTCTTTTTCGTCTTTTTAAAGAAGCACAAACTCAGGCAATGATACGTAATGAATGTTAAGACACCAACAAAAAGCCTGGCTATTTAAGCCATTCCTTTTACAAAATGTAATTCTGCTCACACATCTAAATTACATTTTTAGGAAATAGTGGAACAACTTCTGAAGTGTAGAGAGAACCAGCACGGATACCCGCCCACTGTGGGAAAAGGAGTGGGTTTTAAAACTAAATCCTGTTAGTGGGATCCGACCCAGAGGCTACTGGTCTGACTAGGAGACGTCTGCTGCAGCCAGTATATTTGCACATTAGATGCATTAGGGACAATGTTATGATGTCTGTGCAGTACTTTAAAAAGATGAGACATTTTATGTTCAAATGACAATTTAAGATGTACATTTTGCTTTGAGATGATATTTTCAAATGCAATTAAGTGCAAATTTCAGAATAATGTTTATACACTAAGTGTTGCTTCTACAGCCTGGACTTTAAAACTGCAGTCAGACAATTAATAATGTTTAGAGATTTAGCAGACAAAAGAAACTTCTGGGTCAATCATTTCTGGAGTAATGGAGGATGTTGTTTTGTTTCATTCACACAGATCGTCTTGTTTTCACCCGCAGCCACATGGAAGCGCTACAGATGCTGTGTTTGATTCCCCAGGTATCCCAGAAATTACTGAGATATTTGTTTTCCACTGTGATGTGTGATGACCTCTTCTGTAGGAATCTTTTATAAACAGTCAAAGACTGTAAGGCAGCTAATTTGTGATTATCAGTCTGGTTTTGGAACAAGAAGTTTTAGGAAATTGTCCTTGGGCTGAAAGTATCTACCAGCTCTTTCAGTACAAAAGTCACATCATGGAGGAACCAGAGATGAGTTTTGATGTCTTGCAACATGTACATTTTTTGACCTTTCCTGAAAATGTTCTTGCTACTGTGAACAATCCATCCCATAATCCAATGCATGAATATTAGCAGAAAACACAGAAGGGCAGTTGTTTCAGGATGCTACATTTAAAACCATTGTTAGCTCAGGCTACGTCTAAGCACACAGGTCAAAAACAAATGTAGTTATTTTAAGGATTAACAAATCCCTGGTCAGTTACACTGAAGCTTCAGACTTGGATTCTCACTTTTAGAATTAGAGTAGAGAAAGAGAAGCAGTTCTTTTATCTCATCCTGACAAAACAACAAGGAAAATTGAACAGCAGAAAAGAAGCACGAGAAGAACAAGAAGTACGGGAACAAACTGAGCTGAAGTGAGAAACCCAAAGCTGTCCCAGTGGCAATGCTGGCATTAAAGACTTTAACAGAGGCTGATACAGCAGAAAGTTCCAGGAGTATGGAAGAATATCCAGGTTTCAGGAATACACACCCCCACACCCCCCCACAATGAGCGTGCTGTGATGACAACAACTCATTACTAATGAGTTGCTTTGTTTGGCGTCAACCTATTTTTTGATTATTTTAAGTCAAATATAGACTTAAACTGTTTTTATCTATAGAGCCTATTTAGATTAACAAACCAGAACATGATGCTGCATTCAAAGTTTTCCTGAGTTCACAGTGGCTGATAGGGAGTATACAGAAGAGATGTAACCTGGGCTAAAGCATGGAAACATGTCAAGGTGAGGAAACCTCCTATAGACTCACCAATATGATAACTAATGCAGCACCAGCAGGAGGACAGAAAGAAAAAACAAAGGCAACACTGACTGGCCCAAGTCTGAGATACATGGAGATGAAGTAAAGCTTCTTTTCATCTGCATTTCATGCAGATCTTAAAGCAAGTTTACAGACAGCTAATAATGAAACTGATGCATGAGCAAAACCCCTGCAGGAAACAGAGTTTATGTCAGGCTGGGAAAGGTAAAAGAAACATTGGAGTACCACCAGGAGCTAATGGATTCACTGCAATGAACACAACAACTGTCTTAAATCCTTCAGCATCATTAAAGTAATCAAATTTGCCACAAGTTTCACCTCTGCTCTTCTCTCACTTCTCTGAGGTTTCTCACTCTCTCAGTGAAAACAATTGATTTGGACCATATGCAATAATTTATTCCAAACACATTAATACGTTAAGTCTGCACAGACTACACAATACACAACATTAGCAAACACTCCAGCAGGCTGTGGAAGTTTCTTATTTCCAACAAATATTGTATTTCCATAAGTTAATTACTCAGCAGAGGGCTTAATCTGCCGAATCAGGGCAAAGTGGATTAGAAGATGAGAGCGCTTAATCAAAGTGTTGTCTCTGTCTAATTACACATTTCATTTCCCTCACACAACACACACACACACACACACCCACACACGTATCTGAATCTAGGAATCTAAGACATGTTACAACACATACACAACTTCCATCTCCTTGGTCGTGTGTCATCCATGCATTAAAGTGAGAATGTTTTCTTTTTCCTGCTGACAATAGAGACAGCACTGAACTGGGATGTAAGATGCATTATTCAGCGCATGTCAGCAGTGTGAATTCACACCCAGCCAGGTCCTTCTGTCGATTATGTTTTACATCTTGACAACATTTTTCCACACAGTTTCCTTTGTGAACCTGCTGCTTCTGAAATGACATCAAACAGCCATGTTTAGATCTTTGCCTTCACGCTACGGAGTGCTGAGTCTGCTGCTAAAGAGGTCACGCACTGAGCTTTCTGATATGCTCTCTAAGCAGGGTGGAGTAGCGCCACCAGAGTGTGGTGGATCAGTTTGACTGGAGGAGTGTTTTCCTCATCTCTGTCCTACAGTATCAATATTTCCTTTGTGCTCCTGTCACGTCACAAACTACTCACATGAACCAGATGCTGCTCCATCACCGCCAGGACGTCACTAAATTAGACCCATGATAACTTAATGTGAGCAGATCTGGAGACCTGAGCGATGTGTTGGGGTTGTACAGTTTGGTTAAAGCAGGAGTTCTCAAACCTTTCCATGCCATGGCCCCCCAAAGAGCATTAACCTCTGGGCAGGGGCCCCTGTGCAAACCCACAGACAACTCTAGAAAATAAATAAACATCAACTTTTAGAACTTTTTTTACTCGCTACTCAATAATTATTAGCCATTTAGCATAAATGCTGCATCATACCTTCTGATTTTAGATGGCCATGAGTTCAATGGTGGAAAATTTTCTTATCAGATAATATCTTATGACTTTGTTACCAGATAATACAACTTTTCATCACAGTTCTCTCTATTGATTATAAGTTTTATCTGGGATTCCCTATGGTCTTTTTCTTGTCCGAAATGTTTCGTTAGGGTTAGGGTTCAGGAGAAAATCCGCTTAATGGATCTGACTGGCAGACAATCAGAAAATGAGATCAGAAATAACATTTAAATAAAAATATTTTAACTTTTAAATTTAAGATTTAAAAATGTGCAGGAGTCTTTTTTTATTTTTTTCCCTCATTTTCCAGACAACTTCCTGAGGCCCCACAGCGACCTCACTTTGAAAAACACCAGTTCTAAGAGTTACTTGTTACTTTACGTTCTTAATGAAAAAACCAGCAGGTACGTTTACTTGTTTGGGCAAGTTTACAGGATGACGTGTAATTTTAAATTTCAAAAAAGCATGACTTCGTCATCCAGCACCAAAGATTATGGAAGCATTTACTCATGGGCGTGTGTGGGGGCGTGTGTGTGTGTGTGTGTTTGAACCGAAGGACCACCTCGATGAGGACATCTGCTGAGCTAATAAACAATAATCTTGACAAATTGTCACTGTCTGATCACTCAATCCAGCCTCACAGTCACATCACTGGGGGAAGCCATTACTGAGCAGGCCAAGGACATGACTGACAGCTCAATGGGCTGGTGGAGGGCGGGACTGGACCGAGGCCCAGCTGCCTCACAGGAGAGCAGTAACTCATGGCCAGAGGGCAATCCAAGCATATTGGTTGGGGAAACACATCCATGTCCCTCTTTGGTTAGCGCACAAGCTCACTTTATGAACAAAGCCCTGCGTCTAGAATGGTCTTACACTTTAAAAAACAACTTAGCATTTATATAGAGCAAAGGTCCTTGAGCTCATAATGTTAATGATTTACTGCTGGCAGAGTGATAGTTGGACTCTACAGTGTAAAACCTTCAGAATAAACTAATCAGGTGTCCAGGGGCCTTTTCACACTGAATTTACACCGACTTTTTCTTTACAACCAATACAACTGATTCAAATGAGGCTAGACTGCAAAAAAAAAAAAAAATCTCATAATGTAATCACTTCCTCAAGTATATGCTGCTATGCTCTAAAAGGTTTTCCAAACTATGTTCCCAGTTGTAAGCAGGTTATAAGTCGGGCCACACAATGCACAAAAGAAGGAAAAATAGGCCCTTTATTGAAAAACTAATAAATAAACAAGTAAGCTGGTTAAAAGTTTAAAACTATAGATCAAAAGCTCCCAAAAAGAGCTAAAAGTGTTAAAATAAGAGAAGGTATCTCCAAAGGATTTCTTTATAAGTAAGAAAGTAAAAGTCAGTAAAATGTATTTAAATAGCACAGATCACAGACATTAAAATCACAAAACGCTTCACAAAAACACAAGCATAAAAATAAGAATATTAAAACATAAAAATACATAAAATGTAACAGTCTGCTTAATGTTGGAGGCCATCAGGACTGTCCAGATGATTCTTTAGTGTCCCATGTTTTGTGCTCCATGTCCCATGGGAAATGAGAATCTTATCAAATCCTCCAATTTAGCGCAGGGGATTTTTTTTGTGATCTCTCACTGGACCTTTTGGTCCAAACTACTGCAGAAATGTAAAAATGGCCGCCTTACTGCAGCACAGTGAGCGGACTGTTTGTGCAGCAGAACAATCCTGCCACGTTCAGAGACAGAAATCATTTTGCCTTTACCATCAGAGGGACATCAGAGTGTAAATGTCTGACAGGAAATGACATGAATGTAAAATTTTCCTACAGATTTTTAATTTTTAAAGCAAACTGTCAAACGTTTGATTAGGGGATGACAATCTGAGTTTAAACACAGTTCTCAATAACTTGTCTTCTCTAGTTCTTCCATCTTTTGCTCATGATTCTTCTTTTATAAAAACATAAACTTGTAATGTCTTCATCAGTCTTTATTAACAGTTCTTACTTTTAAAGATTATTCCTTCTTCAGTTCTTTTCTTGTCCCTGAATGTTAACTTTTCTATAGAAACTGTGTATAAAAATAAAATTTTAACACATTTGCACCCCAAATCTTTGCATCCACTTGCTATTAATTAACTGATTCTACATTAGATAAATTTATGCTGTGATAACCAGCTGAAGAGAAACTATCTTCAGCTGCTCTTTGAGAGCACCCATCTTTGACAATAGCCAGACCTCCATGAGCCAATGAAAATTCAATCCTTACTAGATTTTTTCTGAGTGGATGTCACACATTTTCCTCGTCAAGGGACAAAATATACATGAATAATAATGTAGAGGACAAAACTGGGAAAGACAGGAAATATGAGACATGTTCCCACTCACAGAAAACAACTGAGGAAGAGAACGATAAAATACTCGCACTTGGAGTGTTGACAGAGTGGAGAAGAGTAAAGATCATGAGATGAAAAAAGGTAAACTTCAAGAAAAATCAATCCTATAAAAGGGATTTTAATTCTAAGCCAATAACGCACTAAGAGAGGATGAAAAGCCAGACATCTTAAAATTGCCCTGTCAATCACTGCAACCAACCAAGCATTATAAATACGAGAATAACGGCTCCACCAGGAACTGGACACAACCTTGTCTTTGATTTTCAGAAAAAAAAATGACCCACATAAAAAAGTTCTTGGACAAAAAAATGAAAAGAATGTAACTAAAGCCATTTCAATTTATATCACATCCAGTCCAAGAGGTCTGTGATGTTTATCGGAAGTTCAAACTCTAGATTGCCATATCATTGGAAAAGAATGCATAGAATACATAAAGCCTCTCAGTGTTTTGCCACAGCATCTGTCAGCAGGAGCTTTGAGCAGTATTTAGGTTTAAAAAGAAGTGAAGAACTCTTCTAAAGTCTCCATTCACACATCTAATGTAACATGTTGACACTTGACAAACTCACCAATAGGCATGTCTTCATAGATGAGGAGGTAAGTTGAAAAAAAGTAGTTCAGAAAGCGTGGCGGCTGATTGGAGCCTGTGGAGAAGAGGAAAAAAAGTAATTCACAATGATGAATATAATAACAGTATTTCATCGTCTGCTGACTCCATTTCTGCTCACAAAATATGTTTAAAAATCACTGTGGGTTTTAGGACTAGACCATGGAGAAAAGCAAACCGCTTGGTCTGCTAAATCAAGACAACGATTTCTAAATATTAAATGTATTTTAAAACATCATGGTCTAAAAGCTGCTTGAACTGAGTCTGTTGGGTTCATGCCTACAATATTTTGAGATATTCAGGCCATTGAAAACAGAATACAGAATTCAGATGGTAGAAAGTTTGATATTTGAAGATGCAGATGTCCAACTAATCTCAAACATTAATATTCATTTATAGAGAGAACGTGTTGTAATGTAAGGTGTCTGAACTGAAGCACATGAACACTATTTAGGTTAAACCAACCTGCAGAATGAGTCACTTTAACAGCTGCAAAGTTTTGCTTCTGTATTTTCAGTGCATCAGTTGTTTGGCTATGAATAAAGGTATTTATACCTCATAGCATCAACGATCACAAAAAAATAATCATAACCAAAATCATCAATCCAATCCATCTGTTTATTAGATAAAGACCCTGTTAGAATGCTTTTCCACATGTGATGTCTCCATATGAATTACTCAGCAGATGTTAAACCTAAAATATATTAGATCTATGTTGGATGTACAGATTTTTTGTGGAACGCATCTGTGGAAAATCTGCAAAATCACTTTTTTTATCCGTAGAGCATATCTAAAATATTCAAAAGAAAATGTAGCTTGGGAGGCTGAAATACCTGGGTGCAATGCTACCTGACATGCTATTGGCTGCTGTTTGCAAAGCGTCCTGATTGGCTGCGGAGCAGAGATAAAGAAGACCACAAGTCTGATGCTCTGCATTAGCGCCAAACCAGTTTCCACTGTTCATATTGAAGCATATTTAAGTATATTTGGTCTTAACTATTAATATGGGCAGTTAGAAGCATTCTTAGAACAGACTTGAAGTATTAATTGATTTTAATTATTGGCTGGCTGCCATGGTAACTAACTCCTGTACATACCGACAGTTCATTGTTACAGCTTCTCTTTGTCTTCCATATCTATATGTGGTCATATCATTTTCTCCTGAATATTTTAATCTGTTGTGTTATTATTTTATCATCATGACATGTTAGTTTACAGCAGCTTGTGCGTCAGAAGACATAAATTTGGCCTCATTTGTAAACAGTGCAAACCTTTTAGTTAACTTGTCGCTGAAAGATTCTGACATAAAATGTGCACTGAGTGGATCTCCAGTCAGGCAGATTTTCACAAACCAACTTTGTGGTCATTTTGTACCAGTTCACTATATAAGTTGTATATTTTGTTGTTGAGTCATTTCTTTACTTTTTCATTTTGTATTTCATCAGATGACTGCATGGTGAGTCCAGACTCAGATTGAACTACACTGTATATTGGCCACAGAGCAGGGATTCATAACTCCACTGTATGTATTGCTACACATGTTTCATTTGAAACTGTCTTCATCCTCTTGAAAGCAAAGGTAAATCTTTAATTTCACCATCTGCTTTCCCTCTGCAGCTGCTGGGATGCAGAATGGGTCTGAAACGTACTTTTTAAAATGGCTACATTAAACATTTGGCACTTTTTCCGTGACACTCTAATGAGCAAATGGGCATAGTAATCAACAGAAGCTGGGAAAATATTAGGCTGAAGCAGAGCTCTTCTCCAAAATTAATTCCCTCATGACCTGCAGTGACAACGATGATTACATCCCTGTTGTCATCACTGAGTGCAACGCACCACAATTCACCTGAGTTTCACTGCAGACATTTACCTGTGTACCACTTGGTTGGCATCACTGAGTGCAATGTATGCCGAATTACTGCCGTAGGAGAGGGACAGGGAGCTTTATTCTGGGATTACTTTTAGTCAATACAGATAAAAGTCTTTTCAAAATTACAACCACGTTATAATAAGAGAAATTTGTGAACAAAAAGCATCATGAAGACCGAGGACCACAGCAGCTCAGGGAGGAAGTAGAGAATTTTAAATTTAATAAAACTAAACTCCAAACTTTGAACTTCTCACAAAGCTCTATCCAGTCAATCATCTGAAACTAAAGAGTTTGGCACAAAATGCAAACCTACACTAAATTCTCAGAGTAAACAGGTCTGAATCAAAAACATGCAGAAAACCAACACTACACTGCAAAACCACAAAATCTTAGTGCGAGTATCTTAGTACACCTGAAATAAGATCAAATTACTGTACAAGTAACTTTTCAGCAAAACCTTGTTTTGTATTACAATATGGGAAAAGTGCCTTGTTCCACTCTCCCATATTATTAATTTTCCCATATTTATGAGGAAAAAAGTGCATCTTTCCCATAAATTATAATATGGAAAAAGTGTCTTGTTCCACTGGCAGATTATTGGCAGATTGGTTCCAGTTATCAACTCATCAAATCTAAGGAATTATTGACTTAAAACAAGCTCCTATTACAAGTTACTTGTAAATTAGTTTTGTATTATTTTAAGTGCACTAAGATATTTGCATTAAAACTAGAAAAAATGGTTCATAAGATTTTGTGTTTTTGCAGTGTATACAGAACACTGGACACACCATTCCTGTGTAAAATGGACCCTTCTTAAAAATATCAGCCGTTTCATATGGAGTGAAAATAGTCTCAAAGTATCTGTGCGTGTGTAAAAAATATCTGTGCGTGTGTAATCCTGGATTTGTAAACCTTAAAAATAAAATAAACCTACAAATGTTGAAAAAGTACGCACAAGTCACCTGGTACACACACGTAAAACTGCATTTACGTACATAACCGGTTACGAGTGCACGAGTATTTTTGAGACTCATTTCACGCTTCGGGAGATCCCAGATTTGTGTGTAGATGGTGCGTTTACATGCTAGTAGAAAGCTGGGTCATCTGAGTTTTGCTAAAGTAGCATAGCTCACATAAACATTAGCTCCCACTAACAGAAACATATGAGGAGGGCAGAGTATCAAAATACTAGACATATAAAATCTGAAATTATTTATAATTACTCCATGTCTCATTATAATCGGAGAACAAAGCCTGCAGGTTTAACTTCTACTTGAAAATATTGCTGATTAATCTATGAATTTTTTTTTTTTAAAAGCCTGCAGTATTTTTTTTATTTTTAAATGAGTGTTTTACATCTTTTCTGGTTTTATTCTTCCAGTAACTTTATTCTGAATTACCTCTTTCTGATCTGAAAACAAGGTTTTATTCCAGTCAAGCACTATACTCTTTAAATGGCTGTTTTTGGGTTAATTGTGTTTGGGCAGCTCTCTGTGGTGTCAGGAGGCGGTATGATACACACAGGTTATTTTAAAAGATCAGTGAACAAATGGTCTTTGATCAACTGAGTTGTCTGGTCTACAACCGACACTCGGAAGCTGATGAGGGACGACTCAAAACTGTTTAAAGTGAGAATGCTTGAGTGACTGAGTCTTTGCTTTCAAAGCAGGAGGTTTTCCTGCTGTCATGTGTCCTTATGAGCGGAATAAGATGCTCATCTCTGGCCTGTCAGTGTGGCCTGGAGT
This sequence comes from Xiphophorus hellerii, assembly GCF_003331165.1. Lineage (NCBI taxonomy): Eukaryota > Metazoa > Chordata > Actinopteri > Cyprinodontiformes > Poeciliidae > Xiphophorus > Xiphophorus hellerii. The sequence goes on from NC_045691.1 coordinate 424,125, forward strand.
GTACTTTATTGGATGCAAGGTGGCGAGAAAGACGGTTTAATGGGCTTGTCTCTGTACCTGTGGCTTAATTACGGTGAGTCAGCACCGGATGAATAGAGAAATGCAGATGGATTACAGCAACAAAATAATCACAACCGTGATCATCAATCCAATTTGCTGGTTCAGAGAGGCAGCGCTGGAAGCTAGCACAAGGTCAGTGTGCTAATGAGCTTGATGAAAGAAACCAGGGACGAAGGGAGCAACAAGATAGAGGAGAAAAGGCGTAGTAACACCTTGAAGGAGGGGTGTTGTGTGAAATCAAGTTTTTTGAGTTTTACATCATGTTATGATTTTACTTCCTCATCAAAAATATACCAGGAGTTTTTCTTGAATTCTTTCGAACACCAAATGTTCACAAACAAAGGTACAGTGCTGTAAGTAAAATAGTAAATAAGATTCAAACCATCAGAAGTGCAAATGTATCCTTTAGAAATATGATACATTTGCACTTTCATCAGAAGTGCAAATCTATCCTTCATCAACAATTGAAGTCATTGTTGATGAGAGTGCAGTGATTTCTCTGCCTGGAATGAAAACTTCAGGAAAACTTCACTGGTTTTCTACATCGGAAATTTCTCCATTCAAATCTGCTGTGCCAATAAACAAGAACAATATGTTCTTTTCTTAGTTTTGTCTTTATGTGACGACTCAGCAGCCTGGAACAAAGCTCAGGTGATTTTATTTCCATTTTAAAATGTATGCCAGGATGGCGGCACTAGTGTTTATGGAGGCGCTGCTTTTGCTACAAATAGCTTGGGAAGAACTACTTTAAAGTTTTGTGATCAAACCTCAAGCAATTTGTTTTTCACCGTTTATAAGAGAAACATTTATTCATAGCCCTGTAGATTCTTTAAAGCTTTTTTTTTTATTTTACATAGGTCTTACAGTTTTTTAAATAACTGAAGTCTAAATTCACAGATTTACACAGAAGAAAACTGCAAGAAAGCGTTATGTTCCACTTTCTGCAACTGAGAATATGAAGACTTTAAAATAAAGCACATGCACTGAGCTCAGAACCTGTGATCACCTTTTAAGTTATGCAGCCTGAATACCTTTCTCTTACATTAAATCTCAAAAAATGAAACTCTAGTCTTTGCAGCTTTGCACAGTTATTGTTTATAGGAAGAAGGACTCACCTTCACAAAATGACTGAAGAACAAGGAAGGGAAGGAGGATCTTGGCAGCCGTCATCCTGCACCCTAAACCCACACACGAACCCCACGACATCACCGACACCTGCCGGAAAAACACAAACAGAAAAATATCAGTTTCATGGTTAGTTTATTTTCTGTAAACCATGTTGTGCAAAAATAAAGACTGTTAAAGAAAATCATAAACTCTGAATGCAAAATTAATAAAGAGCCGGAACATGTGCAGGAAACGCACTACTTTAAAACACATTTCTGTAATAATCAATAATAAATTATTCTGATACTGATTTACCTTTTTCTCCTTCTGAACCATCTTTTTTTCTTACTAAAACTTGTTACGCTAATTTGTTGCATATATGTTATGATAAGAACTTCAGAGTAAACTGACAGCAGAGTTAAAGGTAACACATCCAGCAGAAACACGGTTTTGTGCCATTGTGCTCTTAAAGATGAAAAATATGCAGAAATATGTAGGTTATTCAATTTATACAGAGTAGCTCATACATACAGGGGAGTGAAAACAAAATCTGAGGTAAAGAATGGTCTGTCAGTGTGTGTTGTATAAATATATGAGATCACTCTGTGAATGTAGGTGTTTCTATGAGCTGTTCACGTGTTTATAAAATATACATTTGTTTTCATTTGGATTCCTGTTTCCTGTGAATTATTCCGTTCTGTTTCCTGTGAGCATGCAGCCTGCATGGCGATGTGCAATGCTCCCTTCCTTATTCGACTCTGTTGTCTTCTCTGTGACCCATTTTAAAACTCCTGACCGCTTCCTCCTTTTACCTGATCAGGTTAAAAATTTGATCCTATAACAAACGAGATACTCTAAAGGTTTCAGCTGTACACATGTTTATTCACATTACACAGCTAACAATGGATTCATCGTATCTAAAGCTGTTTTTACACCTGATAGTCCAGTTAACTCGGTTCGACTGGGGACCAAAATTGCAACAATCATTATATTTTCAGTAGGTGCTTTCATACTTCCCTGAGTGAAACGAATCAAACTAATTGAAAAACGTGTTCCCACCTTCACCTGTGGGGGCGCTGCACCAAGAACAACTGAGGGAAATTACATAAAAACCTCTGAAGACACTGAGTTAAACTTCCTCAGTCAGATTTTAGCCTTTGCAGGATTTCTCTTTGGTAAAAGACCATGAGCCATTTCTCCTGCTTCCGCTGGACTCATACTTGTTTAGGTTGTATTTACCCAGAATGCTCTGCGCTGTAGTCCACTTCCTGTTTATAGAGCGGTGTCTGGTCCGCTTGACGTTCACATACACATTTGGACCAAACCAGAGTTCACTTCAACTGAAGCGAGACCTATTTGTAGGACCAGAGATTTTATTTTTTGGTCCATATCTCCCTCCCCAAACAAACCGGACTTTCAAGGCAAATAAACTAAAGTTGGATTAAAATGGACCAAAGAGGGCTGATGTGAATCCACCCTACAACACGAGAGATAAAAATGTCAGCTTTCTGTTTTAATATGTTTTAACATAATTAGAGTTCCTCCCTGTCACGAAAAGACAGTCAATTGAGCCCAACAGCAGGAAGACAGAAACCTGCACCACCATGCAGCCCAATGTGTCTTTAACGATTAAATAATATAACATCTATTTAATATTATTGAACAATAACATTGATTTATATTTCGATGTGATCTTACTTTGGGTTTGCCTGTCCATTTTGTAGCTGTAAAAAACAAACACACACACACACACACCTCCTTGACTTGTCACTATTCCTTTCTCTAACGCTTGGGGACATTTTGGAGATGATGGCTTCATCATTATGAATGATGATTACAGGCTGAGACAGACAGACCAGCTGGGTGTGAGGAAAACTTGGATGGTCTTTTGAATTCACACACTTTGCCCCATAACTCTAAAATAAGTTCACACACACAAGACAAACTGATTTCAGACTAGGATTTAAATATAACTTTGGTTCTTTGCAGAGAAAACCCCAGCAGCTCATTTTGAATCAGAAAGGTTTGAATCTTGTTGGTGATTTGAGGTTGTGTATGCGGAGTGTTTTAGTGAATAAGTGCCGAGTTCTTCCTTTCACTGCTGGTGTGACTCGCTTAACCTGAAACACAAACTGAGACCGCAGGCCATTGTCAGCCTGTGCAGTAAAACTGCAGAAACAACACTGAGCAACCTTTCATCTTCAGACAGCTGAGACCTTGAAGAAGTCAGTTAAGTCTGATCCAAGGCACTCTGTGTTCATGGCTTCGATCCAGCAGTCTGACAAAATGCAGCACAAACAGACTAAGAGCTCATCTGCTGCCATGGCAAAGATGCTTCTAATTACCTGGATATGACTGGTGTGGTTGTAAGTCTTTTCTTCTATAATTGATCCTTGAAGACAAGGTGATCATGCCGATTTACCTGCCTTGTCTGAATATGTACTAAGGTTTATCATTTATCCAGTGTACAAGTACATATGCACCACACTAAGCAAACTAGTCTTGACGGTGACAAGATGTGGGAAACAGAATCCAATTTTATTATAACTTAAAAGTTATGGTAATAATCTATATTGTAAAGTTTAGTGAAGGAGTGTGTCGTTCCTTGTTGCTGTCAGTGAATATCAGCACAGAGTTTGAAACCAACCAGGCAGTTGAACTTTTGAGTCTCTCCTCATTGTAACAGCAGGATTTGTGCATCACAGAAATGCACAAGTCTCAGTTTAAACCAATGTAACAATATGAATCTGGTCAATTAAACATGATATTCAGTATTTCCTGAGCAACTTTTAACTTTCTACCTGAAACCTGGAGCTGTTGAGTGGATCTGAGTGACAAACTGTTCGTAATTCCATCACTTTATCGAAAACAACCAGAAAATTAACACCAGGTCATGATGCTGCTACTACCAGGTTTTACTGTGGCTAAGCTGAGGAGTTACTTTGTTCCAAACATGGCTCTTGTAATTTAGACCAGGGTCAGCACTGAGCCATCTTCCTCCTGCTTCTGCTTCTGCTTAATAACATCCAGTCAGTCACAAAATCTACTTGGTCTGCAGAGAAGCATAACTTGTTGAGCTTCACACCATTTTCTATTTAAAAATATGCCTATTTTGATGTCCAAAAACACAGTTTTATTTTTAGTATAAAAAATGCTTCACACTTAAAAGGAGGTTAATAATTAGTAGAAACACTCCACACTTTTCCACAATAAAAAGATTTTGATTATTTTGCCCTTTTCTTTTATCCTTTGCAAATTGTGCCTTTAACTAGACAAAAGTCATGAATTTGACAGCTGGACTTTATTCCAGGTTCATCATAATTTATAGTGAGTAAATGTTTCAACTGAAGACACAGTAAAGGTGGAAAATCTTTTGAAATAATTATTATGGTCACATTTTAGACTACACTGTGTAGATGTACAGTATCTGTACATAGAAAGAAGCCAAGACTATCAAAATATTCACCAGAAAGCTACTCTGTACTCTGTACTCTCCTTGAACAATTCAACCAGTTTTAAAGCAATTAAAGTTTCTTTAAGCTTTAAATTCTTAATAAACAAGTTGTTTGTCTCTGAAATGCCAATTTAAATTAAAGTTTCTTAAATGTCACCTAATATTTGGAGCATAACAAACCGGAGTCCATCTTTATTTTGTTATCCTGCGTTTCTGGAACAATATGTTCCTTCTAACTATAGTGAGGAAAATGTTGCATTCGTCTTGAACAGCACTTCCTGCTGCTCCTCTGTTCTACATACTATGTATTCCACTATTGTTAAGTTATGGTAGCTCTTGAAATATTATAACAGAAAATGGCATGTTAATTAGTTTCATTTTATGGCCTTATATAGCAGACCCAGGCTATTGTCTGACAAAGTAATGTGTTTTATGGTGAATACAGTAAGCGTCGCTCCAATCACTCCACTCACAATGTGGTGTGGAGAGAATGTGGGGGGGGAGGGTGGCAATCAAAGCGCCTTTTGCTTTCCGAGCATGAGGCCTGGTGTTAGCTTCCACACTCAAAAATTAAAACCAATTCATCAATAACAGATTGTGGGTGCCATCGTTCATGAAAAGGCCTGATTATTTCATGGAAAAACTGAACTCCCTCATGCAAAGCTTTCGAAGGGTTTCTAATGGTCAAAGAAATAAAAAAGTGCTGTCAGCTGCTGTCAGAAAGGCGTTTAGGTCTCAGTATTCAGTCCAACTTAATGATTTAAAGTCTAAAATCCAGCCAAATCCAGAGGAGGTGATCAGAATGAAAGAAGCCCTTTAATTGGATCATGGAGTCACAGTGGAGAGCATAAAGCTTAGATGATGGTCAGCATCTGCAGCTCTGCTTCACTTCACTGCCTGCAATGTCACCATCTATCAAACCTTTACTACCCTTTGCCCCAACTGAGGCAATGAACTCATGTTCTCTCAAGCATCCTCCATCACATCTGCCTAACCTCAATGTTTTTGTTTAAGGTTTTTTTTTTTCACCTGGACATGATCTACCTTACTGTTGTTTTTATTAAAATCATAAAGAAATGTATTGAACTTTGGCCTTAAAGATAACTGGTGCATTTCAGAATCCCTTCTTCCTAAAATGATGGTGGTTTGCAAACAAATATGCAGTATAGCAGGCAAAACCATGACAATACCATCAAGTTTTGGTAATTGATGCTTACAGTGGAAAGAAGTACAATTTCTATCTTCAAATATACCATCATGATTTTAAACCAGAGACTTTTCAGAGATAAATCTGCATCACAAGAGTCATTTTCAAGATTTGTGTTAACTAGAGATGGAAACTTTGGCTTTTTTTGCTCGACTCCCAATGAAGATCAAGTTGTTTTGGTTCCCAAACGGCTCATAATTTGTTATCTTTAAGCTTAACTTGGCAAATATGAATGTTAATAAATGCTGTTGCATTTGGTTATGAGAAGCCTTATTTGTATGCATTTGTTCTGTTGCAAAAGCAGGTATTCATATTTTTGTGTAATATTTTAGTCAAATTTTTATTTTTTTTAAACAAAAATAAATAAATAACTGAACTAAACACTGCTAGCAAATCTAACGAACAGAATGATAATAGAAGCAGAAACAAACTCAGTATTCAAACGGTCCTCAGTGTTGTCATTCAAATAAAATGATGCCTCAGCATAAGTGGGCTGATTTGGTTCCTCTTCTTAATATTTCTCCTATTTTTGAGAAGATAAGTCGCCAACTAGCCGGTCTCACTTGATGACAATCGACTCTTTTGATTCATTACTAAGAATCAGCTCTTAGTGTTATCACTCTACCTACTTGGTTACATTTTATCCATAACATGTTAAAAACTGTTTATTTTGTGGTGTAGAAAGGTAGATAAACATACCAATATTCTTTTGTCTAGCTTATCTAACCAGCTAATTACCTCTAAACACCTACAAAGGTTTTCTGAGTCTCTCAGTGATTGGTCAGTCTGGGTCAGTAGGTTACACAGTCATGGGGAAGAATGAATTTTGCATTTTATTTGGAAATTAAGATTCCAGAGTCTGGAGGAAGACTGGAGAGGCAGCAAATTCACATCCAGTGTGAAGCTTCTAGTCAGTGATGATCTGGGTCAGCATGTCACCCAGTGACCAAGTGACCATGGTGGTACTGGTTCAACTGACCAGCAAACTGACCTGACCTGAATCTCTGGAGGATTGGCTGTACTGAGACATCAAGATTAGAGAAAAAAGGCATAGATATCTAATCTTTCACTTTCTGAAATAAGTTGCATAAAGACGTTTTCTCAATGTTACATTTTTTTTTAGATGTATGTGTATTAAGATGTGACTTAATGTCTCAGAGCCATTATGGGCAACGTCTGCACCCAACATGTTCCTCCAAAAAAGGCCACATGCCTGAATCCTGCTGGCTTACAGCACTCAATATTATTGATTACAAGGCAATTGTGTCTGACTCGGCTCAACCTCGTAGGCACCCCTCTCACAGGAAGCACGCTGGGCCTCAGCCTGAAGCCAGATCTGGATTATCACAGCAAATCAATGAGAAGTCTGTCCACTCTCAGCGCTCATCAAAAGGACATCACTCATTAACACACTGATCAAACACAGAGCGGCAGACACTTCGGCTTTGTCAAGAAAGATGGGATGAAGGCAATGCTCTGATGAGCTGAGAATATCCCAACCCTCCAATCTCTTCATCTACAACATGACACAATTCTATAAAAGTCTTACTCAGCAAACCTGATTCCTGCAACAGGAGCCGGGTGAAAAGAACAAGGTGGCTCTTAGAGTCACCAGGCATGCCCTGAGCACAAAGCTGACTGCTAATTATTCACTTTGGGAATACATTCTTACAAGAGAAAGCAAACGGAACATAAAAGTCAAAAATGATGTCGCCTAGACATTACAGCACATTTGTGTGATGTGAAATGTCTTATCATGCTGTTGCACATTGGAGCAGTTGGTAGTACAAAAACTTAACTGTTAGTAGAGACACACGGCCATGTAGGACAATTTAGAGACCAAATAGTCTGTGTCACCCTGGGATGGACTAGTGGCATGTCTACGGTGAACTCTTGGGGTCCTCCCTTGTTCATGACTGCAAGGATAAGTGAGTGTAGATGATGGATGGATGGATGGATGGATGGATGGATGGATGTCTCTTTTAAAACTTCTGCTCTTTCTGAAACTCTGCCTTCAGGAAGTCGTCATAACATCACTCTTCTATTAACCCTTTAGCAACATTTTTACCAGCGTTGCACTAAGCCGTAGCTCCCAAACGGAGCTCAGCAGATGTGCAGTTTCACTAATTGGTGCTGGCTAGTCTGAAGGAGCTGAGTGGAGGAGTGGCAGGGGAAAGGTGGCCTGTGAGGTGGAAACTGCAGCTCTGAGGAGGAGCTGTGCCTCTAAGGTGAGGCTAAGTCCAACTAGGTGTTTTGCACAGATGAATGGTTGCCATGGAGATGAAAGGATTTCTCAACCATTCATGAAAGAAACAAGGCATGTTTTTGATGAGGGAATAAAGTTACTACATGATCATGCTCAAAAGAGTTGATTTTTTGCTTTGTGCAAACAAGCAATGGTTGTACATTTTTGAATTAAAAATGTATGTTTTTTTTATTAATCCCTGGTGGTATTATATTAAAAATTCTGTATTTGGCTCTTATGAAAATGAACAAAACATCGAAAAGCTGGCAGATACTACCCTACAGTAGCGCTACCTGTTTATTCGTGTCTTCTCCTGCTCATTGGCAGTACATTATGATGCTAACAATCAGACTGGAATCGATCACAGATTAGCTTTATGCAAATCATTTCAGCCCACATAGACCTCACATCTGCCAAAACGTTTATTTAAAAAAAAAGAACCTTTTCTACATCTAAAATTATGAGATTGGTTGTGTTACATGAAAAGCTCCAAAATTTTTAAATGTTTTTCACTCGTTTAAATGCTCTGGGGTAAAAGCTTCTCTGACAAAAAGCAGAGGAGCTTTTTGTCAGCTTTCCATTCTCTGATGCAGTGAGCCTGGAGCAGCTCGACCAGAAGAGACCTGTGTGGATACAGACAGTATAAATATGCACGACCATGTCAGATTGATGCTAAAAGCCAACAGTGACACATCCATCACCTTTAGTTTCCTTCGTTTTTGAAATAAGGTTGTTCATTCTACCAACAGCTGACCGTCTCTTCTGCTTGAAAGACCAAAACGCACCATTTAGCAGCTGCTCTTCAGGATGGATGACCTTTGAAGCCCAACACTTGACCTCTCTCCTTGTTCAGTCCTGCTTGACTCTTATTGTGTCTCCTGCGCCGTCTTTCCCTGCACGCTCTCAGCCCCCGTTCAGGCATAAAGACTAACTATGACCTGTCGGAACCGGAACTAAACTATTTCTGTTTTTGTTCTAAATGAAACTCTGAAGGGAAAACATGAAAAAATAAATAAATCTTCTATGAATTCCTCTGCAATTTATAAATGAGAACCTACAAAGCATTCCTTAAAAACTTTACAATTTCTGAAATCATTCCAGGCAAGAACAAATACCTATTAGCTAATAGACACCTGCTGTATTTCAAGCAATGTTAGATACAAACTGTCAATGACTTCATATTTAACCATCTGTATCCCATTATTAATTCAGAGAAAACATAGCTTTATATGTGTAAGGATCTGAAAGCAATGCTGTAAAACAACTGGCAGAGTAAAACCATCTTCACCGCTGTCCCCTCTTCTACAGGATTTTTTTTTCTGCGGTTCTGCTTGAGAGCCTTGGCTGATTTAATGACCACACGCAGCTGGACCACCAGAGACCTGGCTGGGAAAATTGGAAAAGTGGAAAGCAGACAGTGATCGTAATCATGGGATACAGAGAATGTTATGTAGATACCAAAAGACAAAAAGAACACACGGATGAAGCTTCCTTCCAACAGATTGAAACAGATTAAGGAGTTTTAAAATTACCAATAAAACTGTGCTGCGTTATTGCCGTTAAAAGCTCCATATTTGCTGATTGTCCGTCAAACTTGTCATCTCAGCCACTTCAACAGACAGAAGCAGAAGGAAGTGAAAATACAGCAGGGATATTTCAAGCTCCAATGAGCTCCAGGTGTTAAACACAAACAGCAACTGAATGCATTTAGGCATCCAGTGTGGCGAGTTTCTGAAGTTCAACCTGAGCATCAGAATGAGGAGGAAGGGGGATTGTCAACATTGCAAGGTTGTTGATACCAGATGAGTCTGAGTACTTCAAAAACTGCTGAACCACTGAGATTTTCACATCATCTCAAGTTTACACAGAACAGTCAAAATATCACTAAACATGTATTGGTTGACTGTCTTATGAATCAAGATGCCTTGTAGATGTCAGAGGTCAGAGGACAACGGGCCAGCTGGAGTAAAGATGGCAGAAAGGCAACAACAGCTTGAGATAACCACTAGTTACTTGTAAGGTATATGAAATAGAACAACACATCAGACCTTGAAACAGATGGACGATATCAGGTAATGACCACACTGAGTGCTACTCCTGTCATCACAGAACAGCAATCAGGTTACAATTTCTATACTATCTACTAAATTGGTAGATGACTGCTGCAAAACGTTCCCTCGTCCGACAAATTTCTACGCTGCAGGATTCAGATGGCAGGTTCACAATATGGTGTCAACATAAGAGCGAGGATCCGTCCAGCCTCGTATCAGCGGTTCAGGCTGCTGGTCATGGCAGTGTAATGGTGTGGTGGACGTCTTAATGGACGAGCTTTGTGCCTCCTGACCGCTGATTGCTGCTTCCAGCAGGACAAAGCACCATGTCACACAGCTCAAATATTCTCTTACTGGTTTGTTGTAAATGAGTTTACTATAATCCAGAGTCCTGAGGCGTCACCACATCTCAACCCAACAGACTACATCAGGGATTTTTATTATCATGCATTTGAAGCTGATAAATTAGCAACAATCCTGTCAATATGGGCCAAAATCTCAAAGGAATGTTTCCCACACCTTAGTGAATATATACGAAAGTATAAAAGGTGTTAAACCTGGTACTGGCATGGTGTACCTAATAAAATGTAATATGTATTCCAATACAGAATCCATTCTGTGTGTTTATCATACAGTCAGCCTACTAAACTGTATTATAGTACTGATAACCCTGGTGAATGTGCACAAAGCGTGACTCTCTGATAAATGCTACTCTACTTAACATGAATTAATAAACTATTTAACTACTTTATACAAACTCAAGTACACCTTGTTTCTATAAATAGTCATCATTTCCTCACATAGCAAATAAAGTTCAGGAAAAAGTGTAAGTAAATCAACAAAATCTAAAAATCTGGTTGAACAATAACAAGGTTTATTATTCAAATAAACCTAAACATTGTTGCAGAGGATTTACAGATCAGTTTTCAATCATTACGTACTTCCTGAATTATAGCTATTCTAACAGTTTGGTGAGAAACCGATTCTTCCTTGAAATATTTATCAGCTTTCAGTTCTTTATTTACTTCATACTCATTTTTCTCCATAAGTTTACAGTTTTTCATCTTTACGTAACAGCCGTCCTGATGCTCTGCTTCGAGTGTGAAACTTCAGATGACAGTCCTGAGGAGTTACTGTATCTGCAATTCATTTCTCGATCCCTCTTATTGAGTTCCATTTGAGCCTGTCAGTCAAGGCGTCTGCTAAAAATGGGCTCTCCGTTTCAGGAGGGTTTTCTCCAACCGTCTTGTTTCTGAATGAATTTAGAGTGACAGAGGCTCTGAGAGGACAAACTGCCAGAAACATGACTTCCAAAACAAAGAACCTAAAGCATTTTATCACAAATATATTACAATTAGATGACTATTTTAATTCATATTATTTTAAAGTTAAATTTTCTATATGTGTATGAAAACTAGAAAACTCAAGTTTTCCATCTTGAAGAGGTAACAGGTGTGAAACATTCACATGAAGACAAAGATGGACAACATTGAGCATAAATATAAATTTGAAATTAAATCTGTTAAAACAGGAGAAGTGACGGCAGGTCTACAAACTCATCACTGCTCTAACGGTGATGCGTTCAGGGTCCTGAATGATGAACTTCCCCCCAGTCCAAGTCTTTCTCAGCCTCTAATAGATTTACCTCTGCTGTATTTAGCTCCATCTGAGTTCTCATCCCCTCTAAAAAAGCTCAAAGGTTTTGCTAAAACAAACAATCTCCACAACATGATGCTGCCACCACCGTGTTTTAGTGTAGGGATGGTGTGTTCAGCATGTTTTTTTACCTCCTACGCCAAGCAGCAGAGTTGGGAAGTAACTAGTTATGTTTACTTGAGTATCTTTTTGGAAAATATGTACTTTTAGGAGTATTTTACTATATTGTACTTATTACTTTTGCTGGAGTAATTTTATTATGAAGTATAGGTACTATTGTCTCAGTTTCTTACTTTCACAATGTTAAATGTATGAGGGTTAGCATTAACATAATTTTGCCTTAAGTTATATTTTAATTAATTAGCATTAGTAAACCAAAGGTGTGCTAAAGTTTGAATCTTATTCATGACTTTGGATTCATGAATAAATTATTTAACTGATTGAAATGCTACAATAGAAGCTGGCAATAAAAGAGGAGCAACAACTATTAGACTCTCATTAATGTTTTCATTTTATGGCCTTAAGTTGCCATAACAACAAAGAGTAATATTAAATTCTATATTATGCGCGTGGGCTTGTTAAGACACGGATGCATTTTACTTTCAGTAAATAGTCAAAGGTTTTATAATCTGTTTGTTTTGAAAATATTAGTAAGATTTTCTTCTACCATTTATAGATTTATTCATTATCTTAAAAATAGAGTAAGGTAATATAAATGTTGTTAATTTTTAAATAGAAGAAACTCTTTAGCAAATATATAACTTTTATAACACATAATGTTGGCTGAAGTTTAATTTTACCTTTATGTAAATATTAACAAAAATAACAATACATTACATGTTTGCTGTATTTATTTCTAAATAAGAAGGAACAAATCTGCGTTTAATGCTGTTTTGTAACATTTTCTTCCTCTGCGATGTTGAGGCTGATTTATGGATGTGGTACATTCTGTGCTGCTGTTTATAGGCGACATCTGACTGCAAATATTATTGTATGGTTTATGTCCTTTAAATTGCTGAACTGGAAACTATTAATCTATGCAGATGGCAGACATTAAGTTGAAAAAAATAAGATTTCAGAAATAAGTAGAATTTATGTCCTGCTTCTCCCCACAGAACACAGAAAAGAGCTCAAACCATAAAGATTAAGCATAAATTTGTTGCAAAGCATCAAAATGTTAAATATTATCTATTATTCAAATGTAAGTTGTTATTCAGTGAATAAAGTCAAATAATAATAAGTCCATGTTGTATCACTCTACAGTTTGGTTACAATTGAAACACATGTAGCCTGTTGTAAACCATGCAAACAATAAAACTGTTCAGGTGTTCAGTATTCTCCTTTGAGCTGATGTGAGTTGAGTTCAGGTGACACATGAATAAATAAGTGGTTGTCAAGGCACTACCCAGAAGTATGGAGCCCCAGGAGTGCCACAATCCTAAGAAATTTGGAATTCCTTTTATAAATGCTGCATGTGATCATCAACATCAATTAAATGAACAAAAATAAATACAATAAATTCAGGCGTGAATAACTTCTTGATCTTGTAATCTTTTGTATATTGTTTCAATATTTCAATTTTATAAATGTTTCTTGTGTTTGCTCCCTAAAGTAGTCTTGGGTGTCCTTAAAGACACAAATAAAATTAAAAATTTCCATACACTGATTATTATTCACAACAAATCATGAATCTTGTGGGTGGGGCTAATTTTGCAATGGACAAGGTGATTGGTCTGCAGGTTAGCTGGTATTCAGGATGGCAAATCAGAAGTCAGGGCCTAACAGCAAACCCAAGAGTTTAGATCAGTTCATGGTGGCATGATAAAATAAATAGAGATGTAAATAATTATATGGGAATGTATTTTTCAAACACACAATGGAGGCATAAAATATACACTGACTTTAAAAATACATATTTAGACATCAATGAATAGAATTATTTTGCTTTGTACTTTTCCCCTTTTAAATTTACTTTTTATTCATATTGACATATTTAATAATTACATATGCACATGCATTTATTTATTTAATACATTTGTATTTTTAGTAATCACATAAATAAAATATTGTATTAAGTATTGTGGCTCTTTTGGCCCTCCGTACAGACACCTGGACTCCCCACTCAGCTACCTGAGCTAACGCTGCACACCTGACACCTCTGAGCAAACACGCAAAGCAACTCATATTTCACACTTAATATTAAAATAGATTTGAAGGACTTTGTGTTTTAAATCGATCACTGAACAGACTAGACGGAGGGATAGAATAAAAACGCCAGAGCGATTTTATTCTATTTTCCTTCAGTCCAATTTCTTTGGATTATCGCCGCATAAAAAAGGCTTTTCTTATTAAAGTAACTATTAATAATGCTCAAGCTCTGAACACACACACACACACACACACACACACACACACACCACAATACCAAAATAGAAATGGAACTACAGCTGAGCAACACAAAAAGTCATCAATTACGCCGAGCTTAACCGGACCATAAATGCTGCGCCTTTCCGGTCATGCCTCTAACTTTTCCTACATTCTCCAACTCTGCGGGATGGTCGGGTCGTTATCAGGCTGTCCTACCTTCCTCCTCCGTCTCCGTCGCCGGCTGAGCGCCTTCAGAGTCGACTGTCTGTCCTGCTGCGATGCGTTCCCAAGTATCTGCTCCCCTCTCCCTCTCTGCCTCTCTCCCTTCTCCCTTTACTCTGTCACCACCGCCGCCCTGGTGACTGCAAATTTCACTCCGGTGTTACAGAGTTACCGCTCCTGAAGCCCGTTCCCTCTGGAGCTTCCCACGTCTTTTCTCTTAAACCAGGATAAAGTCTCTTTCCTCTCCAGCTCCTGCAGCTGAGCTCCAGTCAGCCGAAGTAATAAAACGATTCTCCAAAAGAAATTTGAGCCTCACTTTCTTCATTTGTGTCCTAGAATTTTGACCCACGTGCCTAAAAGACACTGTAAATACAACCTTTACTGCAAATATTTGAATCACTATGTCCAGATCCTCAAACTTCACAAAAGGTTGAGTGTGATGAAAAAGATCTGTTAGACAGCCAACCAAATAAGATCATGAGCCCGTGTATTGAACAAATTTAATTTAAAATCTATGATTAAATCCAACAGCTCGTGGATGTGAGGATAAGCGGTGCTCTTCCACCACCTAGCGGGTGAAATCAAAATTACCATCAGTTCGTTTTCTGCATTTAATTTGCTACATCCATGATATTTTGAAAGAGGAAAACAATTCCATGTTCAGATGCTTTTGTGAAAGCCCATGAACATCCATCAGTGTATAACGTTATGACCACCTGCCCAGTCTTGTTTTCATCTTATTTTCCTGCTAAATAATCTCTGACCAATCAATCATTTCCATAAACCCCTGAAGGTGTGGTGTAGCATCTGGTACCAAGATGTTGGCAGAAAATCCTTTGAATGGATAGTCTGGATTCTTCTATACAAGATTCTGAGAATATATATATGGAGTATTTTATTATTATTATTATTATTATTATTATTATTATTATTATTATTACCTGTGCCAGATGAAAGTCATGTTGCAGTTTAACCATTTAAAACGTCTCAACCAATCACTGAGAACACAAATTCATTTTTGGTCAGTTGTGTTTTTTTCTGCACAGACTAAGAAAACCAGAAAAGATCCACTTCTGTCCAAGAAGTACATCAGGACAGACTGACATTCTCCATGAAGTACAAGGGTTGGACTGTGGGACTGAGAGAAATGTGATTTTCACTGAAGCTCCTTTAGAGTGAGAAAACTGTAAAACTGAGAAGAAAAGTTGAATCTTGTTTGGTGCCAAGAGCAAAAGCATCCTGAGACCATCCATCTGCTGGGCTGCCTCTCCAAAGCAACCAGCATCAAACCATCACAGTGACTTTAGCCATCAACCCAAAAGCAGTTTGGTGATAAAACCTTTTTTTTTCCAGAACCAGATGGAGCAAAGAGCACCGTGTCATGAGACAAAAATTATAACTTGGCTCAAAATATAAAAAATTTGAATCATGGCCAGATTTCTTTTTCCATTAAGAGTTTAGCCAACTCTTTCAAGCAAATGGATATTAAGAAAACAAACAGTGGTTACAACCTTCAAGCTCTGGTAAAGAACTGGTCCCAGGCACTCAAGATGTAAACCAGAAACTGCTTTTTGGTTCTACAGTGCAGAAATCCTGAACAATAAAGGTCAACACTTTCAAAATTGAAGCTCAAAGTTTCACTGAAAAAGCTTTACTAAGCATTTATATTATGCTCTAGTATAGCATAGAAAAAAAATCTCATCTCACAACGTTGAAGCATCAAACGTTGTGGAAAACATGATTTTTGTCTGTCTCAGATTCATTGGCTGAGGCTGATCATAAATAACTTTGGTTTAAAGTAACTTTGTAAGGTTTCTGTGACCCAAACTGCAGCTGACAGGTGTGATAATACCAACATGTCAGTGTGCTGAGTTATTCTGATAAACACTCAGTACAACTGAGACAAAAGCAATAAGTGTCCTTCTGGGAGCCATCTCACAAATCACTGATCTACGGCTGCTGGGATAAACTGCGTTTGCATAACAGCAAGAAGTCCTGTCCAGTAAACATGCTGCTTCCATTCTGGGTTTGTTCACAGTGATGCACTCGGCTAATGTAACATTTAGCTTCAGCTAGCAGTCAGAAACTAATCTGAGTATATACCATGTCTATCTCCTAATCAAAATTATGTTTTGCTTCCCTCTAGTGGACATTTTAAACAACTACAGCTGTGCATTCCATTGTTTATTCTACAGCATCTAAAGACATACTAGTATGGCATAGCAAGGTCATATTAAAGTCAAACACAAAGTTGGGTTATTTTCTATTCTTTTTTCCACAGCGTTAATTATTGGTCTGGTTACAATCTTGTTTTTCTTTCCCAACAAACATTTTCTTTCACTTGTTCGAAAACAAGAAAGCAACTGACAGAAATATGGCCCATCACTGGTTAACAGTTTTAAACACTCTGATTGTGATCAGTGTGTGTGTGTGCCACTAACTTTGCATTTCAAAAGACACAAATAACAAGCAACACATTAGATATACCTGTTGCAGAATTAAAGTCTTAAGGAAAAGCAGAACTTCAGTCTACAGTAGAAATCATCGATTTCTACGATTTCACGTCGTAGAAATCAACGTGAATTTACATATAAATTCACGTAATAAAATGCAACAAAATTTCACATAAAATGTCTGTTTATCACAAAGATACTGAATGATGCCTCATTTACATACGATTGAAATAAAGCTTGTGAGAAATTTATGATTTTTTTAACTTTTGTTGCTAGTCCTGTCACACAATTGTACATTTACATTGTCAGTAAAATATAATGTACTTCACACATAAAGGAATGAAGTCTAATGAAGTCTACTGTCTTTTGCCAGTAGAATAAATCAAAGTTGTGAAGCTAAATGTGGCTAATAATCTCTCTAAATGATGAAATGTCACTTTTGAATAATCTTCTAAGATGATGGTGTCCAAAGTCTGGCTCTACGGCCATTTGAGACCCTTTTAGTGATTTTATGTGGCCCTCAACAGCCATACAACATGGCACAAATTTGGTTTTCCAGCTTGAGTTTTGAGGTTTATTCAGTTAAAACAAACCTTCTAGTAAAAGTTTCAAGTATTTGATGCCTTTCAAAGAGACACAGGCTAATTAAAGTCTTCTAATAATTAAAGCTGCATGTGGTTAAAAGTTTGGACACGGCTGTTCTAAGACAATATTATTAGATTCATTCCAAATCCTGTTTCAAAGATTATAAAACAACCTACATTTGCAGCACCTTTTCTTGGCATCGAGTTTCCGTGCAGTGAATCAGCTTCGTTTTGTCACACCTGGAATAACAAACATGTAGCAAATAACATTTGATAAAAGCTGTAAATGCAGCTTCATGCATCATCAAGTAAATTGTCTTTGTGAGTCATCACCTAATGAAGCTTTAAAGCAAACAGCGGATAAAGTGTAGTTCTGTGACTTTGGTATTTTGTTTGACATCATCAAACTTTGGCAGCTTTTCTTTTTAATTTAGTCATTAGCATTTTGAACTTGTTTTAAAATGTGAGCCAGGCCTGATCAGCCCAGTGATCTGCATTATTTGCCTCAGCTGCATTGCTTCTGTAGTTATTCAGGAATGGATATTATTAGGAGAGAGAAATTTACAAACCTTGGCTTCACAGCCTAGGAAACCATTCATTTTATCCATTTATTTTAATAGCAGCCGTAAAACATCATAGATACTGATTACATTGTAAACTGTGTGCTTCTAATAAGTATTTTCCTGTATTACAAGGTTTATTTTTTACTGCGGTGAAATGCAATAACTCTGCTCCATAACTATGTAATAACCTCCTCCTGTTCCCGTCTCCACCTCTGCTGGAGTTTCATTTGTCTTTCTCTCTCTTCATCTCTCCTGCCTCTCTCTTCTCTTCAGTTTTGTTTGTAAAAATCTTGATCTTGATCTTTTTAAAATCTAATAAATCAGTTTGATCTAAAAAAACATGGTATTTTTTATTTTTTTATTTTTAAGTTATGACCTAAATAACACAGCTATAGTTATTTGTAAATAACCCATTCCCATGAAATGTTTCAGCCAGCTACCAAGATAAAATGTTCTGTTACCAGTCAGAGTTTGTCAATGAAGAAACACCATTCTGTTGCTGCAGCAACATTACGCAGCATTATTATTTACATGAAAAAGGGTCTAACATCAGTATTGCAGCAGAGTTTTTGCTAAATGCTAACCCATCAGTATGGTTTGTACTTCGTCTCTCTTTGCTGTGGGCTAGAAAAACAAAAGTGACAAGTAATGTTGTTGTTGTGTGAAATAGTTGCTACTTGAATAAAACCTACAATAAATCTTTCTGCGCAAACACCTGCCGCGTGTTACAGTCAAATAGTTTAATAGTTCAATTGTCTTAATATGATTTTCTTGATATTTGTCTCCTATAGCTAAATACATTGTTTCAAAAGATGTCACAGATGATCAGAGATAATCTCACAATACAAATGTATCAGTCAGAAGAAGAACATACAATAACCAACAAGCTAAATTATCATGACACAGTGAAGGTAGACGCTTATCCTGTGAGAAAACACAGAGCAATAACATTACTGAAACTGGATTGTTCAACATGATTATTAAAAAACACCAGATGAAAAGGCAGCCTGACAGAAACATGAAGACAGCAACAGGAATCTCTGGTTAGAGCTGCAAGTTGTCTACATGAGACAAACAGCCTACCTGTGCAGATTGTAAGAAGAAGGTCTGCAAGATGTAAACCTGCATCTGAAGTTAGGAGAATCTTTAGTGCACAGCGTCTACACAGCATATGATGACTAAGAGTAACGATGCAAGTTTATTGAAGCAGTTGTGTTGATTCTGTAGTCTCTAAGTGGCACATAGCAGTTTCAGTTTCAGTAACAATGTGACAGCATTATTTAGTTAAACCCAGGCACCTTGCTACATTGTGCAAAATGAAGAAAGTCAGGTTTGCTGTAGTTCTTGGTGCTGCCATTGTTGGATCACAGATCAGTTCTTTGTTTCTGACATATTTCAACAGAAAGACCAAACAATGAAGTAATGATCACACTTCTCCAGCTATTGTCACCAGGAAACTAAATGATTTGCTCCTCTTGTAGAAAGAAATGCAATTTTTCTTTCTCGTTTTTTTTTACATGTCCACATTTTAGGTTTTTTATTTGATCATCTTTCAGGTTTGTAGTCGCCATTTCTTATTAATCATCACTGAAACATGTTGTAGTTTCTCTCATATGTCTTGGACAATGTCATTTTGTAAGAAGTAATAGAGATATTTTCTCCAATCTTTCCAAACAGAAATTATAAATAAGATGCAGAAGCAGTTTTCCAGAATTCCCCTTTTCATTATTCATGGTAACGTTTTGAATGCAGAACAAGCTGATCAGTGTCTTAGTCAAAGGTACCCCTGGAACCGCTCTGTGACCTTGAGCTGTTGCATTTTCTCACACTGTGTTAGAAAGCTCCTTCTGTGTTTTGAGGAAAGTGCTTGTTTGCTAATGACTTCCCAGCTGCCCTCTGGAAGAAGCTGCTGCCAAAATGGGAAAATGATGAGAAGTCTCAGACGATTACACTGGCACTTTCCCCGCAGCCTCTCTGGGCGGCTGTGAACATAGAGACAATTGCTGGCCAAGGTTAACATGCATACCTGTTGCTGGTGGATCCCTAACACAAAATCATTCTCAACAGCTTGACGATAACAGCACCGCTCACTCTACATGAGCTGCAGGCTTTACAAATCAAACAAACTGTTGTCACTGCAGAAAGAAGCCAGATTGTCTGTTCTTTACCAGAAAACAAACATATTCTGATAGGTAGGTATGATACGGATGGGGATCAGTGAAAAGAATGGAGAGTGAGCTGAGCTGTAGCAGCTTGTTGTCTCAGAGACGGATTCAGTGACGAACTGTGACGATTTCCTTCGTAAGCTGCCAGAGTTCACAATGCCTGACGCGTCATGCAGCCATGCTGAGGCAAACACAAAACATCGACACATGATGAGATCATGTAGACGTCTCAGAAGCAAACGACAACCGCTTTATGACTGACAGTATACTGAATTATAGATTTGAAATAAAAATGCTATCCCCCTAAACAAACTCAGAATATGACAGCTAAGGATTACATAGGAACGGGAAAATGTATTTAACCCTTCACAGATTACAAGTTTTTGCTTTTTTGGCTCACTTGAATGTTTCTGATCATCAAAGCAAATATCAAGATCAGAAAAAAAAATAAACCGATGGTTCCTGTGGGAAACATAATTACCAAAGTTTGTAAGGTTTTAAACTTTAGGGACTGACAAGGTCACAAAGTCATGATATTTTGCTTTATGAACAAAAACTGTTACAAGCACATCCTATCAAATAAATGTCATTTTAAATCCGTTCTTATGATTCTTGGAACTGGCCAGATGTCCCAGATGTTCCTGTAACATTTGCCTGTCATATGCTTGGTTTAATGGGAACTAGTCACACTAAGAACAATGCAGCAGAGAAAATATCTTGGTTGGCTCATGAAGACAATAACAAATGGGCTGAATTACAAGGAAGATTGTACACACTGACTTATTTCGTGGAATCTTATTAAAATGAAATTAGAGAGAGCGGCATGGCATGATCATAGAGAGCGTAATTTGCTCAGAGGACGAAAGTCGCACAAAGAGAATAGCAGTCTGCGTTTGATGCTCCTCCCGTTCTCTTCCTCTCTTACTTAATTACACATGCTGCAGCGTCCCACTTTTAATGGAGTTTCACTGTCACCAAGGAGCTGGATCAGATACACACTTCTGTAAATCCAATCCGTTCAGAGAGGCTGTTTTAAGGTTTCTTTTGCCTCTATCAACATTTCTGTACATATATGTTCATTAATGAGGTTTTATTTGAAGAATATCTGATTTTGGAACTGAGCATGATGCTCATGAAAGAGAAAATATTGGGGAGGAGTGAGATATCAGGAAGACAATGGCTTCCTGGTTATTTCATTGTTAAACTGAGCATTTGCATATGCAGTTTATGTGTTAGATTGTGTTTTTTATGAAGTGTTTAGGTTGAGTCATCAGGGTTTCAGGCACCTTATGCATGCATTAAAGCAAACAGTTCTGCATAGAGATGCTGTTCTCCAGCTAAAAATGTAAAATGAGGCTGATGGAGGTAATAAAAGTGTCACTGCTGACCTTTTGCAGGAAGTTGTAAAATGTAGCACGGCTCAGCTGTGAATGAGGACATTGTTCAGTTAATTAGATAATCACACATTTAAATAGAAAAGAGAAGACAAAAGGGAAAAAAAGAAAAGAAGTAAAGAAAATAAATAACCTTTATTGTCCCTCATTGGGGAAATTCAGGTGAACCAGCAGCAAAATGACAGGAAAGCTGAAGGTGTAGAATTACACAAAACCTCTGGCCGTGGAAAGCAGGCAGAGCTTTTTCACAAACCCACACATTCTGGAAGCTGTCCTTTTGTTTGTAAGAAGAAAAAAAGTAAATTTTTAAGCTTTATTTTGTCAGATTATGTCTTAATGCATGCTTTTACGTTTTTGTCTATTTTTTTGTAGAAATTAGAGATTTTTATCTTAAGATTTGCTTTATACATACAATTTAAGTTACTTTTTCCACTTGAACCCTTTTGGAGAATTATAATTGTTCTACTGAAACATTTTAGTCAAACTGATCAAAAAGCAAACAAAGTGACGTATTTTATTCTGCTCTTCCAGCTGTGTGACTTTTCATGTTCAGTCAAGAGAAGTAATCAGGCTCAGAAACGTTAATTTCAGATAATTAAAACCTGCAGTGCTTCATGAAATATAACCAACTCTTGCATATGAAATTTCACCAAATAATTTATAAATGCGGTGCGCTGCTGGTAACCTTTCACAGTTAAACCAAAAACAAAAGATCACTGTCTCTGAAAAACTGAATAATAAATAGATTTCATCCCTCATTGTTTATTCCATATTTGCTGCAAATCAGGCTTTGCTTTTAAATGATTTATTAAAGTGAATATTTTATATAATTAAACAAAATAAAGGGACAAGGGAAAAAAATCAATGTATTAATTTTTAGCTTTTTGTGTATTCTCCTCCTGTGGCCTCCTGGGTCTTCATAACATCTTTATATTTCAAAATACATTATAGAGCATCATCAGCTGACTGTGGGATTCAGACTGGAAGGTTTGGTTGACTTTCTTATCTTTATTTCTTCCTTTGCTCTCTATCTGATTGATCAGCCTGCATCTCCTCTTGTATAGACATTATGGAAGAAAGGCTACAGACTCCTGCACTCTTTACTTTTAATAATACTGGAAACTGTGGTCAGAGTAATGCCTGCTGTAATCCTCCTTCTCAGCTTGTTTTAATGGTCTGTCTTCAGCTTGGTTCAAACATTATGGTGACATGCTCCAAAAAGCTCCAAAAAGCTCCAAAGCTCCAAAAAGCTCCAAAACGTCTGCTGCAGAGAGAGAAAATATCTGAGTTATGGAAAAAATGATGGAATTAGTCACGAATGGGAGGTTGGGAATTCAGAAAACTAAGTGGGACCTTGAATAAATCAATAAATGTTCTTTATTTTACAAGACAGAGTGTTTCAGGGGTAAATCGATGGATGTTCTCCAGCCATTGTTCGAAAGAAGGATTGAGGAATGATGCCCAAATTCTCATATATTTCAGACATTAATCAATGACAAGATTTGAACTCTAAGTGACATGGTGGTTCAGCGAAGCTCAGAAACTGGATCTAATTATGACCAGAGGAAAGAGTCAGTCATGTAGATGATTTTCACTGCCTGTTTGTGAAATTTTCAAATACATTCCTGACATTAATTCTATATTTCGCTTAATAATCTTTTCTCTAAACATTACTTACCAAAATGCAACTGACTGATTCTCTTTAAAACATGAAAAACTGCCTTTCTAAACAGAAACTTTTGTCAATTTTATGACATGACCGGTGAAGTTATGAGTTAATCTTTCTGCTCAGGAACCATCAGGGCCTCCTCTTTAAGGTCTCTCTTTCTTTTTGCCTCTTTTTGTTCTTTTCACTGCTGCTAATCAATAGATTTAATCTCACAGACAAATATACCCATGACACGCCTCAAGAAATATTGAATTTATGACTTTTTAATTTAAGCATAGCCATAGTCAACTGACATTATCTGCCATCTTTTATTAAATCTCCAAGGTTTATGTAAAATTATTAAAGTGTTAGTCAAACTTTTAAATTTTCTGAAACTCAGATCTGTTGTTAAAGTTAAACAATCAGCTTTAAGCCACACTTTTCTCTGCTTAATACAATTTAATGACCTTTGCTTAGTAAATGGAATCATCCACTGTCCTCTCAATAAACTGCAGAGTGGCAACATTGTGCCAGTAAGAACCTAATGAAATAATTCACCTCCTAATTACTACTGTACCCAAACCAAGACAGCAGATATCACTGTAAGTGAAGTTGGAGCTGGGCGGCTGTGAAGTATTACATCTGCACTAACCGGCTTATTGATTGTGTGGCTGCAGAAACTGAACTGCTGGACAATGATTAAAAGAGACTCTGGTGCCAAAATACAGACTATTTAACATGTTCTGTGGCTCACTGTCAGCATGCTGCTGAAGCTCTTCAGTGCTTTAACTAGGCCTCACAGGAGCGCTTAGTAACAGCCTTAACAGACAGTCAAGGAGCAAAGCAATGCAGGATTCAACATGCAAAAATAAAAATAGAACAACGTCATCAGACAGTAGCCTTCAACTGAATTATTCTCACTTCACAGGAATAAGTTTTTACTTGTTCTAATTCAATTTGTTGAGAATTTTAGGTCGAGGAGAATAAAAAGCAAAACTATTTTTAAATTCCTAGTTTACGTGAGCAGATTATGCTTTAATTTAATCTTTAACCTCAAGCAAAATTAGATATCGAACTGTAAATTAATTACCGGATCAATTAATTTTGTCAGGTTACAATATTTGTTATTATTCATGATTTCTTCAGCATTGTAAAATGTGAAAACGTGCATCTTGGTGCAATTTTACTGATTGTAGAATAGTCTGACAATTATTCAAGAATAATTGAAATATATTGCTGCTGTCAGACAGAAACCTGGCATCTCCTTGTATCTCTGTAACATTTCAGAACATGGAGGAAAACATCTGATTGTGTTGACTGACTCATTTATCCAGCCGGCTCCAGTTATTCACGATATCAGTCATTTCCTCAGACTGCAGGTTTCACAATGCGTTTTAAAAATACTCATAATCTCTTAACCTTTCTGTATTTGATTAAATTACAACAGCAAACCCTGATGTATGAAAATAATTCAATAACAATTTTGGGTTAATTATATGTGATCTGCAGAAGTGATGGAATTAAAATGTTTGTGCTTCTCTCCTGTTCTGATTATGTTTTTGAATTCATGTTATTTATTGCTTCTGATATTTATCTTCTTTACAATATTTGCTGTTTTTTGTTGCATCGTTTATCTGGCTTGTTGTGTAACATTACTGTGAAATGGCCCTGAATACACAGTAGAATTTACTGCTACCATTTTGAGGGGTTTTATGTGGCAAACCATGACAGAGAAACGTGAACATTGTGGCAAACATTCAGATTCATCCCTTCTGCTCCAGCCGTTGCAGCTACTTAGTGATACCTGAAGTATTTGATATGAAGTATTGTACATAGAATATGTTCAATATGCAGAAGAAGAACGGATCTTCCTGTTAAATGGGGCTAAATGTGTGTGTTTCATCTTTCCTGTATCACAGCATCACACTTTGAGAAAACAAAATGACCACATTACCCTCAGTCCATCCAGGGTTGCCGGGTAACACATGCAGTTTAACCTCAGGGTTGTGTTACGGCCCCAGAGGTTTCATACAAAATATTCAACACACATCAAGAATAACAAGAAATAGAACAGAAAGCACCAGACACAGCTCAGGTGGGAGAACTGATTCTACTGGACTTTAGTTTGGATTATCAACCAAAGTTTCTGAATACATATCATACTTTTTATATTTTTATTTGAAAAAAAAAACAACTTTAAAGAAAATAGGTGGAACTTTGTGTTGATCTGTTACATAAAAGGATGTTTGTAAAATAGAGCAAGAAGTCACAAACCTGGTAGAAATAATTTCATACCTGATAAACATACAGCTTTGATGATCTTTAAAAGCCAATCATAAATTCTCAAAGAATTAAAGAATAAATAACACATATGAATTATCATTTGTTCTATTTAAGCTGTGGATTGCATTGATTTTGTAACAATAACACATTTCTGCTTCATGGCCAGATCTAATTCATCCAGATTTCTGGTGTTCAGTGATTAGATTTGTTCAGCAGCATCAATATTTCATCTTCTTTAGTGGATCTGTATGTGAGAATATTGCCTTGGTCCTGAAACATCTTTTTATTAAAACCATGATGTTTTTCTTGCTGAAACTAATCCCACTATAATGAACAATGATGTCAACCGAACCTTAAAGCTTCTGAAGAGTCGGGACGATTCCTCTGCAGCGCGGTGAGTCACTCTGATCAAACTAATACGGCGAACGCCACAAGTGCGTGGAGGCGATTAGACCAACTTTGTACATTTGTGATGCTGAAGGACTTTTCTTTGTCAGAGTGCAGCATATATCTAACCTGGCAGAATAAACAGAACCTCGGGGAATGTGACTCACAATCACCGCTGCAGAAAAGAACAAAGAAAGATATGCCTCTGCTGCGCCGTTCCTGTAATTGTTTCTGCCATCCTGTGCTGACGCTCCGGGGGTCTGACCAGAGTGAATCATCTTATTCGTGACTGATGTGCGGCCTGAAGAAGCCGTGTGGATAGCTTCTAATAAACATGCCACACTCCCTAAAAACCCCAAATTCTGATGGTTGGAAGAGAGCTTTGAAGTTGGAGTTCACCTCCCAGCCCATCATCGCTTCACGTCTCCTCTTGTTCTGCTGTGTTCTTATTAGGAAGCAGAGCAGACTTCAGGCACATTTAACATTTCTCTGCTTGAAACAAAGAAAAAGATCAAAATCTCTTCTGCATGTGTGCGTTCGTGTGTAACCCACATGTATATGTGTGGTACTGTTAGTGGTATTTTATTTCTGTAGGATTTTGTTTTGTTATTTAATGTTCCCAGCAATTTAGTTATATTTTCATTTTGAGTTTTCTTGTCATACCAGAAACCGCCAGCAGGTGGCTTGTGAGTTACACTCTGGTTTAGACAGCAGGAAACTATTAGAAGAAGAAGAAGAAAACCGTAGCTGGCTGTAGCACGTTGTGCGAATTACTGCATGCTATAAGATAAATTCTTGATTAATTCCGGTAACGGTTAAGAGAAAAGAAGATCCGTGACCTGATCCCTGGCAGTAAAACACATTTTTACTGTGATTTTCTCTGGTGAGTGTTGTAACGTGTTTTTGCAACCGAAATTAAGCTAATGCTAACTGGCGTCATAGGCATTACTGCTCATATATTCCGACAAGGAAGAACAGAGAAACGTAAATAAAACCAATCGGAGAAACGTGTGAGATTAAAATGATGATTTTCACTGTATTGCATTTTTTGTTATGTACAAACTAAGAGGTCGGATACAGTGTGATACGTTTGTTTTGCAAGCTTGCCATTAGTTGAATATTATTTTTGTGATAAATGGAATTTATTGCTTCCTGCATATTTTTGAAACTTAATAGTTAATTAAGTTCTATATATATGCAGGTGGGTTTTTTCAGAACCCCATGCAACTTTGAAGACTGTCCAGCTGCATAGCATCACAGGCCTGGATTGGATTGCTGAGCTCCAGGGTTCAACCCAAGACCTGGGACTGCTGGATCCGCTGCCTACTTTGCACTGGATAAGATAAGATTTTGGATCCAAAGAAACACATGGCCATTTAACAAAGACTTGACTGACTGACTTAAATTACTGAACTAAGAAAACAAAACTTCCAAAGGACGAACTGAACTATAAGGAATCTGAACCAAAAGAAAATACACTACCTGATAAAAAAGGTGGACACTTTATGTTGGAACAAAAAAAAACTGTACCGTAATATTCTGTTTCAAGTTGTATTAAATAATCTGTTCATTCTTGATAATATGGTTGTTTGTGCTTATTATCCTCCTTTTTGAACTTAGAAAGATAGACTAACTGTAACTTCAACATTGAAATCTAAGTTTCTCAACTTATCTATTTGTAAGTTACACTAGTTGGTTACATAAGTGGCGAGCCAGCCAGGAGGATTTTAGGCTATAAACAACCAATATAAATAATTGATTAGTGATCAGTGTGTCATTTGATCACACTGATCAAATAACAGTGTGATCAAATATTGTCTGATAATAACCAGACAAAATATGGCTTCTGTTGCTGACATTGGTAGCGAGCATGGTGTAAATGACAGAAAATCAATCCTTTTGAAGGGCATACTTGATGATGACACAGATGAAGACATTGTAGAGGCTGTATCCTTATATGGTAGTGTCAGTAAAATAGTGAGACTCAAAGACTTTCAAGTGATTGTTGAGTTTGACTCAGAAGAGTCGCTAAAGCTCATCAGTTTCCCCTCTGTGATACAGTCTCCTAAGAACCCAGTCTCAAAATGGTGTTTGGACAGAGTTGAGGTTTTAACTACTCCCACACAATCACAGTCAGCCATTGATGAAAACCCTGAAGCCACATGTTCCTTTAAAACTGTGCAGAATGAACGGGGTAGCTCAGATAGTACTGGAAGTGAATCAGACAGCAGTGGATCATCTGTTATATTCAGTCCTCAAAAATCACAACCTCCACCCAGTAAGCCATTAAAATCTGTCTCCAAATCACAAGGTGGAACAGAGAAGCTTAAGAGGACAAGAAAGGGACAGGCAGTACGACCAAAGGAGCAAGCCAAGGGCACTGCCACAACCCTAGACTCTGACATACTAAACCCACCAGATGTGCAACGAATAATAGTGGAGCATGTCATTAAGAGTGAAACTACGACAGCTCCAGGCTCCAAGAGACTGCGTTCCTTCTCAGGCAGAGTTCCTAAACCGCCTGGTGAAGTGGATTTTGAAACATGGTGTTTACATGTTGAACTTATGTTTCAGGATGGCTATACAATGGATGTGCAGCGACGACTGATTCTGGAGAGCTTACTGTCGCCCGCAGCAGACATTGTAAAACAACTAGGCTCTCAGTCACCTCCTCAAGACTATGTAAAACTCCTCCAGTCAGCCTATGGCCTTGTTGACGACGGGGAGGAGATCTTTGCCAGGTTCCTCAGTACTCATCAGGACGCAGGTGAGAAAGCATCTGAATACATTCAGAGACTGCAGACACTTCTCAGCACTGCGATCAGACGGGGTGGTGTAAGTGAGGCCAATGCTAATAGACAACTTTACAAACAGTTTGTGCGTGGTTGCTGGGACCAGACTTTACTGTTGACCCTGCAACAGAAACTGAGAAATGATCCTGCCCCAAATTTTTCAGAGCTTCTTCTTGAATTAAGAACTGAAGAAGAAAGAAGATCTCTAAAAGTAGACAGAATGCAACGTCACCTTGGAGGGTTTAAAGCAAAACCTCTTGCCCAGTTTCATGGCATTCCAGATCCCACCCCCACAACTAATCAAGACACAGATTTAATGCAGAAATATATAACAGAGACTGAGAATTTAAGGAAACAAGTGGCTGAACTTAAACTACAGCTAACTGAAAAAAGAGCCCAAAGACGAAAGAAACACGAACAGAAACATGCCAGTGCTTCAGAACCTCAACCACCACATTTTACAGAACTGCAAGCACATCAACCTGTACACAGATCAGCTCCAAAAGCGTGGTTTTGTTTTAAATGTGGTGAAAATAACCACATTGCCCGAGAGTGCATCAATGCTCCAAACAAAGACCTTGTTGATAAAAAGAACAAAGAATTAAAGACGAAACAGCAAGAGTGGCAAGCTAAATATGCCCCAGCTTTAAACTGGACAGGGTTTCAGTAGAGGGACGCACTGAGGCCTTACCAGAGTTTAGTCCCAATTCAGAGCAAAGTCCAAAGCTAGCACAAGATAACCAAAAGAACAAAAGACTGGAACAAATAGATGACATTACCAACTCCTGTTCAGCATTATCGGAGGAGGCTCTTTTGAGTGCTCTGGTTGGGTCAAAACGTACTGCTAGCTTGACTATTGATGGGGTTCACAGCGTGTGTCTTCTAGATTCTGGCTCCCAGGTAACCACAGTATCAGAGAAGTCCAGCTCATGTTACGGCTATGGGACCAACTAGTTATGAGAGATGAAGTGCTTTACCGGAAAAGACTTCTAAATGGTGTACCATCTTTCCAACTAGTTCTGCCGAGGACTTTTCGAAATGAGGCTTTGGACAGCCTACATGACTGTATGGGACATATGGGTGTAGATCGCACCACAGATCTGGTTCGTGCGCGCTTTTATTGGCCACGCATGCTCACTGACATAAACAACAAAATACACACATGTGAGAGGTGCATCAGACAAAAAGCCAGAGCTGAACACAGTGCTCCTTTGGTGAACATTTGTACCAGCAGACCGCTGGAGCTAGTCTGCATGGACTACCTGTCCTTGGAATCTGATGAAAAAGGGTCAAAAAATATACTCGTAATCACTGACCACTTCACCAAGTACGCAGTGGCAGTACCCACAGTTGACCAAAAAGCAAAAACCGTGGCCAAAGCCTTGTGGAATAATTTTTTTATTCACTACGGCCTGCCGGAGCGTTTGCATAGTGATCAGGGCCGGGATTTTGAGTCCACACTGATCAGAGAGCTATGCAATCTGCTTGGAATAAAAAAAACAAGAACGACTCCTTATCATCCACGTGGCAATCCTGTGGAAAGATTTAACAGGACACTCCTTGCCATGTTGGGCACCTTACAAGAAGAGGATAAGTTAAGGTGGAGAGATTTTGTGCAGCCATTGGTGCATGCCTATAATTGCACAAAAATGACACGACTGGATACTCACCTTATCAGCTCATGTTTGGAAGACAACCAAACTTACCCATTGACATTGCATTTGGACTCGACAAGCCTACTGGGAGGGGCGAAACACATAGTCAGTATGTAAAAGGCCTCAGAGACAGTTTGACAGAGAGTTACAAAATTGCTATTGAACATAGCGAAAAGACTGCCTCTTACAACAAACAGAGATTTGACAACAAGGTGAGGGAGTCTAAGCTCGACGTGGGAGATCGTGTGTTAGTGAAAAATGTAGGTCTCCGTGGTAAACACAAGATTTCCAACAGGTGGACTACCCTGTTTACAAAGTGATTAAACAGATAGAAAACCTCCCTGTTTATGTAGTAGCTCCCTTTGATGATGTGGGTCCAGAAAGAGTCTTGCATAGAGACTTGTTACTACCCTGTGGTTTTCTGTCAGTTGCAAAAGAGCAACCTGAGCCCATAACACAAACCCAAACAAGGAAGTCTAAAAGACTGCAGTCAAGTGCGACAAAAAGAGGTGCTGGACATGAAGTTCCAGAGGATTCGCTGCTGGACAGCGCGGATGAAGATGTGGAGTATTATTACTATCCTCCAACAAAGATGGTGACTGATGTTGGAACCCGAAACGATGATGAACAGGACAGAGACATGCAAATTGGATCTGAAGACCAAGTGTTGGACACAAATGAACTTGCCAGTGAGAGAACAGAAACTGACAATGCAGAACAGGACGTGACAAACGAACATGTTTTAGTGCCATCACTTAATCCTGAAGCTTCACCATTTGAGCCACAAGAGCCAAAAGAGACCATATCAGAAGAGGCAGCAGCTCAAGGGTGAGTTAACCCAGTCACCCACACCTCGAATGTCCATCCAACCACCAGACCATGTCATAATAGATATTGGCAACCTCTGAAACATCTGAAACTGTTATCCCTATTGGAACGGACAACCATGAAGGGAATGTTGAAGTAAGGAGATCAACATAGAGAAAGAACCCATCCCAAGAGACTCACCTACCCATCCTTAGGAAACCCACTTGTGGTAGTTATGCAGTCTTTACTTGGTGGCTTAGACAACGCACTACAAATAGCCCTTGAACGTGACTTTTATGCCCCTGTATTTGATGCTTAGGAGATGTTTGACATGCAGGGACGCATGCCAATTAATGGGGGGGAGGATGTAACCCACATGTATATGTGTGGTACTGTTAGTGGTATTTTATTTCTGTAGGATTTTGTTTTGTTATTTAATGTTCCCAGCAATTTAGTTATATTTTCATTTTGAGTTTTCTTGTCATACCAGAAACCGCCAGCAGGTGGCTTGTGAGTTACACTCTGGTTTAGACAGCAGGAAAACTATTAGAAGAAGAAGAAGAAAAACCGTAGCTGGCTGTAGCACGTTGTGCGAATTACTGCATGCTATAAGATAAATTCTTGATTAATTCCGGTAACGGTTAAGAGAAAAGAAGATCCGTGACCTGATCCCTGGCAGTAAAACACATTTTTACTGTGATTTTCTCTGGTGAGTGTTGTAACGTGTTTTTGCAACCGAAATTAAGCTAATGCTAACTGGCGTCATAGGCATTACTGCTCATATATTCCGACAAGGAAGAACAGAGAAACGTAAATAAACCAATCGGAGGAATGTGTGAGATTAAAATGATGATTTTCACTGTATTGCATTTTTTGTTATGTACAAACTAAGAGGTCGGATACAGTGTGATACGTTTGTTTTGCAAGCTTGCCATTAGTTGAATATTATTTTTGTGATAAATGGAATTTATTGCTTCCTGCATACTTTTGGAAACTTAATAGTTAATTAAGTTCTATATATATGCAGGTGGGTTTTTTTCAGAACCCCATTCAACTTTGAAGACTGTCCAGCTGCATAGCATCGCAGGCCTGGATTGGATTGCTGAGCTCCAGGGTTCAACCTCAAGACCTGGGACTGCTGGATCCGCTGCCTACTTTGCACCGGTATAAGATAAGATTTTGGATCCAAAGAAACACATGGCCATTTAACAAAGACTTGACTGACTGACTTAAATTACTGAACTAAGAAAACAAAACTTCCAAAGGACGAACTGAACTATAAGGAATCTGAACCAAAAAAAATACACTACCTGATAAAAAGGTGGACACTTTATGTTGGAACAAAAAAAAAACTGTACCGTAATATTCTGTTTCAAGTTGTATTAAATAATCTGTTCATTCTTGATAATATGGTTGTTTGTGCTTATTATCCTCCTTTTTGAACTTAGAAAGATAGACTAACTGTAACTTCAACATTGAAATCTAAGTTTCTCAACTTATCTATTCGTAAGTTACACTAGTTGGTTACAACATTCTGTTGTTCCATAACACCACATAATGCACTTTTAACTGAAATGTATTTCTTTTCACTGTGTTAATTTTTCATTGTGCATCATGTTATTTCATGACGCATTAAAGTGTAAGGTGTATTTTTAACACTAAAATTGTGTTTCCTTCCACTATCATTGTTTTACCACACAGTAAAAGTGCATTCTATCATTGTTTTACCACACAGTAAAATAATGATAGAAGCATACAGAAGCAATGATGCCAAATATGGGAAGCTATCGGTGTGCTCCTTGCACCCTTATAAAAGGCAGAAACTCTAGTTTCAGGGGGGAATTTTATTGGCTTTCTTCTCCTGACTGTTCTTAAAATTTTGGTTCACTTAATTTCTAATTTTGGGCTTGCTTAATCTGTAAATTTGGATTTCTTAAAATCTTTAATCATTTAAGTATGTCTAACAGAGTCTTCACTTATGCATCTCACAGAGGCATATTACAGACAGCCAGCATATTTTGCTGTGTGATAAGCTTACTTCTTCTTAGGTGTAGATGGAAATCAAAGTAATTAATATCAAACATTCGAAACAATAAACTATTTGTACGATACAAAACACTAGATTATATATATATCTGACTTATAGCAAATAAATTTGTTAGTCAAAGAGGATACAGAATCTCTTCTTCGTTTATGCAAACCGATCCTCAACATTGAAGTTCTTTCAGAAATTCACCAAGCTGTGGAGTGTTGCATAAGTATGAAAATTAGGAGGAGGGTGGAAAGCCCAACACCACTGATAAACCCTGCCTGTTTTCAAAATTACTCAGAGACATTTTTAGAATAATGATAACAAGAAAGACTTGATGTTTTTTAAGTAAAAATTGATGCCCCTGCAATGAGCAAACACTGGGGTATTCTCTTAGCGAGTTTTAGGTGAGGTACAATCTGGACACATCTACAGACCATGGCAGGGCAACAGACATTTACAGAACAAACAACCATGCATGCAACACACACTCGCTTGTAAGGTCAATTTAGAGAGATCAATTAACCTAACAGTCGTGTTTTTGACTGTAGGGTGAAGCTGGAGTACCTGGAGAGAACCTACACATACACAGTTAGAGCATGTAAGCTGCATGTAGAAGGACCGCAGGCTGGGATTTGAACACAAGTTCTACTTACTGAAAGATGGTAGTCTGCCATCTGCCGTTGTGCATCTCCAGAAGTATGCACTTAAAATATACATTTACTTTTAAGCATAATTTTTTTAGCTTCTTATCTGTCATGTGGACACCCTGTGTCCTCATGGACCCATTGACTTACATGTAAGTGTTTTAAGGGTGACAGTTAAGGGGTTTTAAATAAAACAGTGGGGACAGATGGTTAAAAAAAAGTACTCCTTTGCCAATTCTTACATCTGCACTGCCACCACATAACATTTGATAAGTCAACAATACACGCTACAGCAGCCTTTGATTTCAGCCGACACATCTCATTTTGTTAACACTTATCCAAGTAACCTTTAAAGTACCCAAATAGGTAATCGAGGAGTCTAGTGAGACTTATTTGATTTCTGGGCTGGTATTACTGTTACCGAGAGCTGCGGAGTGTTTGATTTATTCCGTGCAGTGATGACAGGACTCACAGCCACAAGCTTGTTTTGTCAGGAGGCTCGAGCACAGCAGTGTTTTCTGTTGTTGAGTTCAATAAAATGTAAAAAGTGAAGAAGGTAAGTAAGTTATGAAAACATACCTTTAAAGAAATGCTGAAGCCAGAGTTGTAGTTTTATGTTTTTTGCAGCCTGTGTAAATCTATCAGCCTTGCAGAGAAACATGTGGGTATTAAAAAATTTTTGGGAGGGTAAAGGTGGGGTGTGGGATGCTTTCCCCCAATGATACATAAGCAGACAGTGGCGGCTTTATGCTTCAGACTGGGGGATATTTAGCCAACGTCAACATGAAATATTATTATTAGGGAAAACCAGTGGGAGTTAGCAAGGACAATGGTGCTTGTGGAGGGCTTGTGGAGGTTAATGACCAATTATATGAATGCCTCACCAAGCATTTTAGGATTTTATAACAGGCATGAAACTGATTTTTATGGTCCAGTATTCAGCATAATTTCTTAGGAAGAGATTATCTATTCACAAAGACTCTGGTGTCCAATGGCAAAACGCCTGGGGAGCCTGACACTGAGAAAGTCTCAGGGATCTGCATTCACTGTCCATTCTTCCTATGTTCAGAATACATTAGGATAATGCCTGCTCTTGGCAGAGTTGCAGTGACACTTAGACTAGATGAAATCAGAAACTTGAAGCAAAGTTTTAAGAAGTTGTCTTCGTAACTCTATAAACAAACCTATACAATTATTGTCTTGTCTATAATTTAGCTAATGCTCAGAATTCAGATTTTTTCCAGGTCAGCCTATATTTGGTTCACCTATCAGGACTAAAACAGTTGTTATTATTTCCATTAATGTCATCAGATGCAATCATCTGAGTGCTCTAACCAGGTCGTTTCACCTGAGATGATGCGTGTGTTGGCAGAATAGGTCAGCTGAGGTTAGGTCTAAGAGAATGATTATACAGGACAGTGGGAGTGGTGTGTTGTGATGTGGTAAGGGATGCAAAATACCAGATAAAGATGGGCCTGTGCATCATGGACTGCTTCATTATGTTGTTTCAGTCTTAAGTTGATCAAATTTGCATGCTATTGTGGCTTATATAATCTGTTTATATAAAAAAGTCTGAATTTTATACATATATATATATTCATTAAATCCAAATATGTAGCATTTTCTTTGTCACTGGATATTTGTCATGTCTCCTTGTTCCACTTGAAACGGCTAATCAATTAGTACAATAAGTGCATTTGGTCCTGAGGGAAAAATATGACAAAGCCAAGCCTTGAGGTCAACCTTTGTGCTTTGTTGGTTTGTCTTCTTACACCTTTCCCTGGTGTTGAAATAAAAAGCCTGACACGCCACTCGGGACTCTGCCTGGAAGGTGGCGAGAAGTGGTTGTATTAACGCAAAGAAGTGGTTGACACTCTTTTTTTTTTTTTCTTTTTTCCAGGAGAGGATTGAGTGTGGCAAGGAGATGATAAGGAGTGTGTGATAGCTTCAGTTTAGGGAGTTACTGGCAGAAATGGCTCTCTCAATCTTGTGCTTGGAGTAATAGTTGGAGTAAACCGGGGAATGCTGATGTAGAGTCATGTACTGAGCTGAAACTTCAACATTTTGTTGTAAATATGTATAGCAGTAATATCTGTTACACAATATAATGTTGTGAAAAGGTCAAAAGGTGATATTATTTTCTGTTTTTGCTATTGCTGTATCTTGAGTGTGCATAAAAACGATGAAAACAAATAAATGAAATACCGTGACTGTCTTGAGCATTTCTGTCTAACAGAAAGAATATATCAATTTAAGAAGAAAAATGTCTGTGCACAAATTTACCAAAAATAGATTTTCCATGACAGATCTGTTTCTTTGTTTGCTACGTACTTACATTAACAAGTTGCCATGTTTTTTCTTTAGCTTTACTTCAACAGGTAAATGACCAGATTTTCCAAAATAAACTTTAAGGTTTTCATTTACAGTGTGGCTTAATTTTCTTTTGACCTTTCTAAAAGAGTCAATGCACACTGAGATTTTTTATCGTTTGCTTTGTGGAGATTCAGTATTGACTGATGAGAACACAATGGAAATTACTTCAGCTGGCATGACTTTTAAAGAAGCATTTTTTTATGCAAAGCATTTTAATGAAATAAATGTCTGTGTTGCAGGTGCGGCTGGTTGTGGAGCTGCTCTGGCCTCTGTTTCTCTTCTTCATACTGGTGGGGGTGAGGTCTACCACTAAGCCAATTCACAAAGGTCAATGTAAGTACAATAGGTTTATCCTGCATATAAAATAGTCAGGCATTTTTGTTTCTTTGAACATTTGTTCTCTAATGAGTGAGATTGTAATTGAAGCTACTTTTTGCTGAGGGAAACATGTCATAAATACATAAATATAAACACTTACTTTCACAGCTCAAACTACAGTACTAGTCCAAAACAAATTGGATGAGAAGTTAAAAAAAATCATCTTTATATGAATGGGTGATAGAAATATAATCGAAGCTCACACATGCAATTCACCAAGTGAAGTCACATGCTGTCAACATCTGGATAGTATGACCAGAGTTGATGAAACATTTTAAAATCAGGAGATCTCATTTAATCGCTAATCGTTACCCTTCAGTAAGACATGGTCAAAGGACATGTGTTCATCTCTTTTTATTTTTTTTCCTGTTCAGGCCACTACCCAAACAAAGCCATGCCATCTGCTGGTGTACTGCCCTGGCTTCAAGGAATAATATGTAACATCGACAATCCATGTTTGGACCACCCAACGCCAGGAGAGACACCAGGCCAAGTGAATAACTTCAACAACTCCATGTATGCTTTGGGATTACATTCATTACAGTATTAGTGTGGCTTTTTAATTCAACAATTTGAGATCTCCTATGTCTTTTCAATTTGCTAGAATTGCAGGGATGTTGATTGAGCTGCAGTCTGTGCTGGCAGACAGGTCTGTTCTCAGTAAGACGCAGTTGCTGGCAGATGATGTTGACCAGTGGACTTCAGTACTGTCTAAAGCGGAACCTGGAAAAGGGAATCTGACTGGTAAGCATTGGCGACTGGCCAACAGAGGGCGCAAGGGCGTTGCCCCACCACTGACAACTCTCCACATTAGCTCGAATAAAATATAAAATAATTACCAATAATAAAATAAAATATTTTTAAATATACGTATGTATAATTGTAGTTGTGTCAGATAAATATTTTATAGTTTATGATGAGTAAAATTGTTTCGTTCATCCATGTTCTCCAATTGTTTACGTATTTCCGCCCCAGTGCGCAAAAACATTTGCCCCTCTCGTTAAAAGTTGTACACGCGTAGTAGCTCCTCTTCAATACAAGAGAGACAGGCGCACCTCTCCTACGCCCAGAGCTGAATGCAGCTTGATTTGCATATCACCACCCTCCAGTCATGGGTGCGAAGTCGGGGCTGACGTCACATCCGTCAGTCATAACGTTCGTCTGATTGGCTGTCGAACCGCGGAAATTGAGACGATGGCCAGAAATGCGAAAAGAAGCAAGAGAAAATAATAATAATAATAATAATAATAATAGTA
The DNA here is from genome assembly GCF_003331165.1 of Xiphophorus hellerii. Lineage (NCBI taxonomy): Eukaryota > Metazoa > Chordata > Actinopteri > Cyprinodontiformes > Poeciliidae > Xiphophorus > Xiphophorus hellerii. The sequence goes on from NC_045691.1 coordinate 461,908, forward strand.
ATAATAATAATAATAATAATAATAATAATAATAATAGTAATCATCCAATTAAGTCGCTTAAAACAGGAGAAGCTAGAGGTGAAAGAGCTCGGACCTGATCAGCCGAACATCACAACAAGCCTCGGCTAACTGCATGTAGCGAGGCTAATGCTTTATTCTGCTTCCCCTGCCTCAGTTTTGAGACATCGGTATCTGACCCAGCATGGATCAACACAGTTACGACTGACGGGGTGAGATAGAAGTTACATGTGTAGTGTAGATCTTTAAAATGTTTTTAAGCGTAGAAGAGGCCCTATATAATAAAATAGTCTTCATTTTATAGTTCATATGTGAATTTGCATGTTGCTATTAAATGTATCGCCTCAGTGCATTGGGCATTGGGATTGAAGAAGAATCTTTTCAAAACCGTCCCTGACTTAAACCACAATTTACTTCCCTCAAAGATAGAAGGGCTAAATGTATGTACAAAAAGTAGAACACCACATGGCAGTATAATGTTACGTTATAATGTTACGTTTGTTGTTTTCATTCATGTAAATACACTTGTGTGATACCTCAGTATATGTTTTGATTTGATGAATGGCCATTTTTAGACTAATCCCCACAACTGCTAAACATGATAGGAATGCACAGTTTCAGTGGTTTGGGGTGTTGTTTAATTCTACTAATTTACTATAAATAAATGGTAACTTTCTAATTTTAAAAATATTATTCATCTTATAGCTAGCCTATCTCTGATATTTGGAGGAGAGCAGGTCCTGTGGGTGATGTCAAATTTGGTGTACTCATAATCACACAACAGTGGCACCATGGAAAACAAAAAATATTAAAGAAAGCCAAAATAGCCCTGTCATGGCTTTTATTGAACTACACTCAATCAAGGAAAGTATCCCCTTCACCTGGATGACAAGTTGGAGGATTTGTTAGTCCTCTTTATCCCTTAAAAACAATGGTGTGTGATTATTTATGATGCAATTTGCTATGCAGACTGACAGATCGTTTGTCTTGATAAGCTGCTGTTTTGCATTAGGCTCATTTAGTCTAATGATATTCAGATTTTCATACTGCACCTAATTTGCAAAAAGCCAATAGAGGTAGGGAGGAAGGGAGGGCTGTGCTGCTCAACAAGCGGCCTGTTGGCCATTTGCATTTTGGGGTCGGCGGTTTGTAATATACAAGATTAAATCCATCAAAGATCTAAGCCTGGACATAATTAATGGCACTTGCTGTCTGAGGCGAGAGCACAAAAGATCATTAAGAAGGAAAGGGAATGAAGTGCTATCAAAAAGGCTAAAATGGCAAAGGTGATTGTGTCGTCTGCTCTTTTTTGTTTTGTTTTGACCATGGACTGATTAAGAAGACCCAGGTGGTCATTTGTGCAAAGCATGTTCCGTTTCCTGGCCATCTAAACCTCCTGCAGTCATGAAGAGCATAATAATTGTCATCAGTAGAATTCAGAAGGTGAAAGCTGCGTTTCCAGTTATGTAATTAATTCTAGTCATTCCCACAATACATCTGTCAGAACTGGACCTTTCCCACCCAATCCAGATAATTGACTGTGGTACCCATATTACAATTACAAAAGCTGTAATTGAATTACTTTATGTGGTTCCTTCATCATCAGCTGCAGCACAAGTTGGACCCCCAGGAAGCAGAAAATACGTACAAAAAAGAAAATAGCACGGGGTGTAGGCATGCAGGAATGGGAACCCCTGCTGTGCGGCATCATTGTTTCTTTCAGCGATGAAGTGTAACAATAAGGCGATTTTTGGAAACTGCCTCGACTTTTTGGCACCTAATCAACAGAGAACACTTTGGTAAATGCGTAGCATAAAATTGTCTTCTCGTTCATTCTCATTCAGCTGAGGTGTTCATCCCTCTTGCAAGGGATTTAACTGTAATGAAGAAAGCTTTTTTTTTTTTCTTAAGAAAAGAAAATAGAATAGAATTTGTGTTTCTTTGGCCATTTATTCTGGACCAGTATCCTGTTGAAAGATCCCGTGACGACCTCCTTTTGAGTTTCTTACTGGCCAACAGATATCAATTTAATTTGTCAATATACTGTTGAAGCTTCCTGTAGACGAAAACAGGCCCACAGCATCACAGATCTTTGCTATGCTTCAAAGCGTGCATAAAGTGATTTTCCACATAAACATCATTTGTGTGACATCATAATAACTTGGAATATGCATTGCCGAAAGCTTAAACTCATCTTTGCCAAAACATGTTTGCATTTAAATCCTCAGTAGAGCTTATGTAAACATAGAACAGAAAGTAGTTTAGCACTTTTCAGAAACAACCTGCATGTGAATAGTGTCCAAGGGGTTTTTAAAAACACTTGGTGACCAGAAGACGATGCAATGAATATACTCAATTTAGAAGCTGTTTTTCTTCATGTGTTCCCTCTTTCAGGAACCAGCCCCTTCATTGAAAGGCAAATAATTCACCATTTTAAAATATAAAAAAGTGATTTTGCTTTTGGTGTTTCACCTTCAGCTTTAAAAGCTGCACACTGCATGTTTCAAAATAATATCAAATTTTGTAGTCTTTATTTACCATTGCATTTAAGATAACATCATCGGTATGTAGAGTTGGGATATTGGGTATTCATTGTGACACATGTCATGAGCCTACAGATTAGTTCATTTGTGTTTTCGTTAAGAGGACGCAATCAAAGCTCAGAAGGATAAGCAGAGAGTTGTAAGTATGCTTGTGACCAAGAGTTGAAAAATAGTTTTTGTTTAAGACAAAACATCATATATGCTTTTTTTTCTCGAGTTCAGTTGCATTCCTGTACTGCATGTATAACTATGGCTATACAAAGTGTATCCATAAAACACTGTTTCTCTATATTTCTTTTTAATTAGTGATCCTAAGAAGTATTCTACAAGACAATGAAACCTTCAGCACCCATCTGACAGAGGGTTTGTCAGTTCCACCAGATGTAGTTCAAAGCCTCATGGATGCGAAGATTCAGCTTCTTTCAGTAAGTAGTCCTCTGCCAAGAAAACAGTAAAATTATATTCCCTGGGGTACCCATTGCTTTCATGGTGAGTGTGACCAAAGCAAATTAAAAATGATTATACTTTTTCAAACAGCAAAATGTGCCAAAAAATAACATTTCACAGTCTGTCCTACAAGACAAGCCTCTGTTTTGACACTCAAAGTGCTCTCCGAAGCTAATTTAACAAAGTGCAGCTTCAATTTGCTAAAGGGAAACAAGTTTATCCAAATGTCTCTTGCCTAATTTTTAAATGTGCTTTAAATGTTATCAGATAAACTGGAAATAATAATAAGAATTAAAAAAAAAAAAACTTTTATTGAGAAGAAATGTTAAATTCATAGAACAATGACTAAAACATTGCAGGCTATTTGATGGCCAGAGAGTCTGGACATGTGAAAACTAGCAATATTGTATAAAATGGGTGAGAGGGAATTTTGAGCAGCCAGTCCATGTGCAAGTTAAGAGCATAGAAACTTCTTGTCAGGGTTGTAATAAAAAAAATATTTTTCCTGCATATTGTTTTTATCCATTCATAATAATAGGAAAATGTATTTCTTTTTAAAATTACCCAGAAAGCTACAAAGACTTGCTTTGATACATTTCAGTACGTATTTTTGCTACAGAGTTACCACTAAATGGGAGAATAAACGCCTCCTGTTACCCAAAAGGTTATGAATAGATGCACCATTCCCTCGTGTGTCAACGGTTTGCCAGTGTTGTTGTTTTTTTTGTTTTTTTCTCAGACGACGGGCATCCCAAGGCCTGACAATGTGAGGAGCATCTTGTGTAAGGGGACAGATCTGGATGACTATGTCCAATTTAGCAGCCAAGCTCAGAGGGAGGCTTTTCAAAATGTCAGCTGCTCCCTCGGTGAACAGCAGCTGATTAAAACCCAGCAAGTCCTTCTACAAAACGTGGACGTGAGGAAAGTGCTTTCAGAGGTAAGTCTCTTCCTCACCAACCTCCACTGAACCAACATATTTCAAAACTTGCCTAACAAACTTTGCTTAGCAAGTTTTGAATACCTTGGTAAAATTAAAAGGAATCTTGAATGATAATAATATTCGTCAAGGGCTTCACACTGATTGGATGTAATAAAACTGGTCATCTTAATGAAAAAAAAAATCCTACTTCGACCTCTGCAACACTGTCTGTTTGGATTAATCAAGGCTGTATTAAAAATAAGAATTTAACGAGAACTGAACTTTTCACAGCTTTCCAAGATGATTTTAAGGAGTGGCAATTTTAATAGCTCTAATATATTTTAAGCCTCCTTTTTATAAGACTCAAAAAAAACTATTTTGGATTTTTTAATGGAATTGGAATTAAAAGTTAACACAATATTTACTGGAGATGCCACAGATTGTGGATTCGCTCTAAGAATTATAATTTAGCAATATATAAGAACAGCATTTAAAACCTGTAGCATCCAGTCAGCCCAAACTCCATAAATCATATAAGATGAAAGTTTGGAGGAATCATCATTGATGAGAAAGGATTTACCGAAATACTGTTGCTGTAGTGCAACACTAGGTTGTCTAATTATTTAAAATGTTTTTACACAATCATATTTAAAAATAAAATGCATATCTACATTGACCGTTTTCAAGGGGTTATACTCCATCATTCCGATCACTGGTTATACCTGCATATTGACAAACAGCCAACCTCTAGTTAGTTTTAAGTTTAAAATTCTTTAAGTTGTAAACTTAAATCATAGCTATCCATATTTTACATGTGGAGTTGACCTATAGAAGTTATGTTCGATCATTGTTTCTTTTATGAACAATGATCATAAAGATCATTGTTTTATGTTTTCTGGCTTATTTTGCACCAGGAAAGACTAAAACTGAATTAGTTTATGTTCATGGCTCCTCGCTTAAAAAAATTGGAGCAAATTTTTTGTATGACAGAAAAGTGCTCTAAAAAAGTTAAATGTATGTAGATTTTGACTATCATTTGATACATTGGTTAAAGACTGTCATCATTTTTTACCAGAGCGCTGACGTCTTTATTTGCATTTGGTTGATTCTCTCCTCGTGTTTTGGTCAGATAAACAGTAAAGATTGGCTTTTCTTCACCTCTTCCCAATTTTGCTGTCAGAAAGCATCACAGAATTGTGACTGACTGCGTGTGGCCCATTAAACATCTTTTTTTTATAGCGCCTGCTTTAAAAGCACTTGTTGGTGCTTGAATTGGATAAACTAATCATATTTAGGCCCAATCAACAGACAAAACCTCAAATTAAAGACATCTGTGTTGTTACATTCGCTGTACTTTCACATATTGCGGTCAGAGACAAAAGAACTGACTAAAAGGTCTTTTCCTAATTTGCTAATTTAGTTTGTTGCTTCTGGTCTCTGTTTGCAAAGCTCATTACAGTGTTTTGCAAAATTATTCATACTCTAACATAATTAGATGCTGCAAGGTTACAAGCTAAAAGTTTGTAATTTATGTTTTTATCAGAGACCACAATATAGTACATAACTTTAAAGTGGACAGAAAATGGCACATGACTCTTAAAATACCTTACAAATTAAAATGCATCTGACTTTGACCCTCTGTTATCCTTTACTCCCTAATAAAAATGAGTACTGAGGGAGGTTGGGGACTGGAATCAGACTGAGTCATATTCACTACCAAGACAGTTGGTTGGCCTACAGGAAGCTTTTGGAAAACCGGTTAAGTGACTCAGGAAGGGAAAAGATTGTTGAGTGGTTGAAGGGGGAACTGTGGTCCTGAACTAAGAATATTGTCGAAGGGAATTGAAGTATCTCCTCAATCAGGTCATCGTGTGTTCTGTGGAGAAGGAGAAGACTTATCAAAATGCGATTTTATCACTATTGCAGAGGTGCCAAGGTGGTTAAAAAGCTCCCCAGTTAGCCAGTTGGCACAGAGGAGTAAGATTTGGCTTGAGACGCTTGAGAGCCTCTGTACACTGTAGGGCTGTCATGGTTGACGCGTCTTTTCAGTGTCACGTGGAGAACTGGGACATCACTGGTAGGGTGACATTCTGGGCTGATAATCCTAATTTTTAAGCAGCAGGACCAAAGTGTATGTTGGAGAGGAAGATCTTACTGACGATTTTAACCTTGGACTAAAGGAGAGTCCCAAGGTTTTGTTCTGGCCGTGAAAAAACAGTGGACAAGGTTCATACCACTGCTGAGCAAACACATTCAGAGTTTTTGTATTTTACAATTTCTTTTGAAATAGATAAGATACAAAACTTTATTGTCCATATAAAAGGAATTTTTTTTTACATAATGTGTCAGATGCCTCCCATAAGAACATCAATCATAACACAACATCATAAAACATTTCCACATATTGCATAACAGAAAGCTAAAATGTGATCTGCACTGGTGAGTTCATTTATTCCTCCTCTGGTTAGGAGTTTGATAGAAAACGGCACAAAAGAGTTTTTTTACTTGTTCGTTCTGCCCCAAGGCATCATGAACCGCTTCCTGGATGGAAAAAGGTCAAACTCACTGCTCAACACATGAGGACATTCTCATCACATTCTGTTCAACGCCAGGTGTAATGTACCATAAACAGACTAACTATGTTAGATGACACACATTTTGGACATCAGTAATTCATTTTGAACCAATTTTCATATTTATCAATGTATTAGTCATTGAATTTTCCATCACTACGGATTGGAAAAGATTTGCAGCTGTAACTGCAGCAAAAGGTCCCTTTAAAAACTGTTGGAATAGGGAGTCTTTTGTAAAAGAAAATATTAAATTGAGTCATTTTTATTCCATTTCAGTTATGTGCCACATTGTGTTGCTCATTTACATAAAACTCTCGTAAAATACATTGAACTTTGTTGTGATTTTAAGGGCATTTTGTCGAGTGCAGCGTTGATAATGAAACTTCTCTGAATCATATTCTGTCTGATTAATGTAAAAAAATCTCTGAATAGAAAAATATTAAGAATTGTCACTGAATACTCTAAGCTAAGCATTGCAAGCAAAAACCCATCTGTACCATAACACTGTAGTAGTAGTGTTATAGGTGTTGATGTATATATGTTTTTTTCACCTGTGAACCTATTCAATATGCAGTTACATAATAATTACTCATTTAAGCAAATGTTTTCCTAATTTATTTTTAAAATCTGCCTCCTGTTCCTTTGGGGATAATGAAAGCCTGCACTTTTCTTTGACTTTATCTTTGAGAGAAAATATATGGGACAGAAAATCCAATAAATAAGTGATAAGGCAGGAAGTTCGTAGGAGAGAGCTTTTTGAACAATTTAAGCCCACAGGCGTTTTCAGACATAGAAAAAAGAGAGGCCCAGACAAGATATGGTGGAAAAGCTCTTCAGCGCCTCAAGCAGATAGATGGAAAAGAACATCAGTGCCTTCACACTTAAAGCTTGACATTGCTGAGTGATTGTGATAACAACAGCACAAAGAAATAGACAAAGGAAGGAGTCAGAGTCTATAAACTGATCTTGATGTAGATTTTACACCTTTGTGTGTGGAGGAAGTATAAATACGTTGTTCTGAACTATCAGAACATCCTGTTGTATACACAATATTTAAGATATTACATGAGATTGTGATGAGTTGCAATAGTGTTCAAATCCCTTGAATTTTTTCACATTTCACATTAAGTTGCAAAAACAAACATTAGTGCATTTTATTGAGATTTTTTGTGATACATGAACACAAAGTGGACAGATTGTGAGGCAGACGCCCATCTTTCAGTACTGCAATGGGAAAAAATGTTAGTGTCTGTAAGTACAAACGTGGTAGAGCCATAGCCTAAATCAGAGTTTCATAATCTTGGTCCTTAGGGCCCACTGTCCGGCATGCTTTAGGTGTGTCCCAGCTGCTGCACACCTGGCTTAAATGAATGGGTAATTAACAGGCTTCTGCAGCAACTGACCGCATGCTAACGAGGTAATGCAATCATTTGAATCAGGATTGCTGGAGAGGGAAAGCATCTAAAACATGCAGTACAGCGGGCCCTGAGGACCAGAGTTGGGGACAGACACTTGACAGATTTATATTAATACAAAATTCGAAAACCGTCTTATCATTTACCATCCACTTAACAATTATGCGGTACTCTGGGTTGGCCTATCATACAAAACGTTGATCAAACACAGTGAAGTTTGCAGTTGTATTGTGACGAAATCTGGTAAAATCTCAGGGGATATTTTTCTGAGGCACCGTATATCATCCTAATTCTTGCACTAAAACAAAAGCTTGTGAACAGTGAAGTTTACAACCAGAAAGCAATTCTGATTTGTGATGGTACTGACTTAATGTACCTCTTAATTGGACTCCTCGTCCACTGATCATTACCAGGTGATTTAGCGCTGTCTTCTTCAAAATTAGGAGACTCCAGTGAATTCCATTTTAATTTTCTTCTCTCATTAACAATGAAAGTAAATACCCCCTCTATTTAAAAAAAGTCAAGCTTTTATTTGAACAGTGTGTACAAAGTGGTTTATTTATTTTTTTCTCCTAAAAATGGTTTCTCATAAATCTCCTTTGTATATTACCCAGACATGACGTCTATGCTCAACTTTCTTGACCATTGTTCTTTATGCATCCGTATGCTTTGGGAGTTAAACCACCAAAGACGAAGCAAACACTCTTAATAAAGGCTACCGCTGACACTTGATGCATGAATCTGATGGTGGTTAAAAGGGCGTGCCATTTATTTCCCCTGATCGCATTCATATTGTAGGCTTTCAGAATGTCACAGGAACGCTAAGTAGTTCTAATGCCAATCTAATACAATCGTGTTTGAACACCGCTGAGACAAAGGTTATAATTACATCAATTTATGAGTGAACATGAATTAGCCTTCATGTTGACTGTCATATTGTAGTAAAGATGCCACATAACCTTAAAAGCATGTTATTGTTGAGGATTGATTTTGTGATGAAAACTTTGCTACAGATCTTTAACATTGAGCACTGAAGATTTGTCTTCTTATCCTCCTCACTGGTGGTGGTAGCAACAAATACTTTCATTTGCCATTCTTGCCCAAATGGACCATACCTCTTTTTCTCCACCTGAGCATGTGCTCTTTCCCATTTTCAACAATAATTGACATATTGTTAGTCATTTTGAATCTATGCTGATATTAATAGCCAATATTTTTTTCCATCTTATTTCTGTTTGTGTTTCTGGAGGAGTAGGGATGGAGGTTGGTCTTGTGGTATTTGTTTGGAGACAGTGATCGTGATGCAGTTCAGGATTAGGGGGTGTTTAACTGAAGCAGAGAGACAGCCGTTTTTAGCGTGTCCAAAGGATAGGGAAACACATCAAATATATATTTATAATATCTGTTATCAGCCATAACAGCGATATTAATATCTGATGACAATATCTGCCCACATTTTCAAATCGGTGCATCTGTAGGTAGTAACCCACCAAGACATTTAGATGCAATCTTATTACCCTCCGTGCACTTTGACATTTAATTTAGAGTAACAAAGAAAAGTGACTGAATAAAATAATTACTCTGAAATAAAAGAAGCTACTTTTATATAACTTTTATACAATCCAATTTGAAATGTTTCCAAATGTTGTTAAAAATCTGGTCAGTATATTATGCTACCTTTTAAGGTTGTGAATGAAATATAATAATGGTACTTTTACATAATTTAGGGGAATACACTAAACTACCTGTTATCTTGGTGGTTGTAACAATGCCGTGTTTCTAAAAAAGAAGAAATATGATGCTAGTTTTTGTTGTTATATACTAGTAAAGAAAACTGACAATGTTAAGCATGGCACATTAATAAACATCAAACTGCACATTATAATAATTGGGAAAAATATACAGCAGCTTAATTTTATGTTTTCTAAACACAATTAAAATACTAGACATACTGTTGCACAACTAGATTTTTCAAGGTTTTTGTGCCAGTGAAAATATTTTTTAATCAGGGAAGCATATTAGTGAGTCTGTTTGGCAGAAAATGAGTGTGACCCTGGAAATTTTAATTCAAAAGTTCAGATCGAGCTGGCCCTTCTCCGTCCCCTTAACATGACAAAGAACTGTAATGTTTTGAACTCCCATGGTAAAAGAAAAGAACAAGGGGATGGGAAAGGATGAGGGAACGGATGAAAGGTGGGGTTTTTTCCCCCTTTTTCTTATTCACATTACCACCACTTCAATGTAATTGTACTACAGAAGGTAGTACAATTTATAAAGAGAGGATAGTTTTTTTTCCATTTTCTTTTTTTTAAATACAAATTTGTCTTGTGCATTTCTGTTCAGCACCCCTTTTAATCTTCTGTTCGACCTCATTTCACAATAAATACATCAGCAAGTCATTTGGGGTTTGTTTCTGCTTGCTTGCATGTCTACTGGTGAAATCTCTGGACATGACTGTGACGTTCCAACGACTAGCCAAACCATTCCATTTTAGCTCTGGTTTATTGTCCTGCTGGAAGGCGAAACTCTACCACTGTACAGTTTCAAGTTAGCAGCCTCACACAGCATTAATTCCAGAATTGCGCTGTATTCAGCTCCATCCAGCTAATAGCCTTCTTGTTGCAAATTTTCCTTCATGTACTATGGAACTCTGTGACTCCTCTATAACTACTACAAGACTCTTAGCTGCTTTTCTGAAAAATACTTGCCTTACATGTCCTGTGAGTTGGGGTGAACATCTATGTGTTGGTAGGCTTGCAGTCAAATATCCATTACTTCTAACCTAACCCTACTTTAAGCTTTTCCACAGCACTGTTCTTTAGTCTTCATGATGTTTGTTCTCTAAGGTTCTCTAATAAACCTCTCAGGTCTTCACAGAACAAGCACATTTACAGAGATTAAATTACACACAGGTCCACACTGTATGCTAATTAGATAACTTTTGAAAATAAAAGGTTGGTGTGGACTGAATGCAAATGTAGGGTACTTTTTTTCTCCACAATAAAATCCCTCTTTGTGTTGGTCCATATAAAATCCCCCCAAAAATACAATAAAAGCTTTTTGTGGTTACATTGACAAAGTGTGAACATCTGCAAGTAAAATGTACTTTTTCCTGGCACTGTACAGTTTGGCCAAGTGACATGACTTCTGTAATGTTGCTGATAATTTTACTGTCAATATTTGCATTGTGGCTAATTTCTCTGTTTCAATTATTCCTCAAGATTCCTTCAGCTGCGGACCTGAATCCAGTGGACACAGAGGCACTAATGAGAAAAACCAGTGCAGATGCACTGCCATTGATCGAGAATGTTAGTGTTAATTATCCTCACTCTAAATAAGAATCTAAATATCCTCTAGATGATAGGAATGTTATGTAGAAATAGTTTTTCTCCTTCTCTTTTTTCCTCAACCAGGCGGTCAGGCTGCGGAACTCCATGAACTTTAAGGCAACAGAGTCCCTGGATTTCCGGGAGGACATGTTTGGAAGCGTCAACATGCTGCTCTGTGGGAAGCAGCCTAACTACAACTTCACCAAGATGACCTTCGGTTTTCCTTCACCTACACAGATGGCTAACAATATGTCAACTTCCAGCATGGGCAACAGTTCCGGTAGGTGCCGTAGGGATGTAATTTCTTTGCGACATGCGGTCGCACAGATCCTGTTTTCCAGCTGTAGGTCTGCACTAAATTTGATAGCATCCAGCAAAAGTAGGGGGAAAAAACAGAAACCTGTGATGCTTAATGCGGGATGTCACAGGGATTGATTTGTGGTAATTTTACTGCCCCACATTGCTTTTCATTGTGCTGCATTCTGAAAGTAGGAAATTGCTGGGAATTACACAGGATTATCATGGGTGGCAGAATATCCCTGAGTGTTCATAAAGCCTCCGTTTTATCTTTTTTGTATGAGAATCTGAGGCAATTTTGGTTGAAAATTGTTGAAAAAAATCCGAATTTAATTATGCCGTACACCAGAAATGGACAATTTATCATGTTAGGGGAGCTGTTGAAGAGACAAACACTCAAAGTAATTATATTTCACCAATTACACAGTTCAGACAGATTGGAGGAAACCTCATGCATTTCCTGTTTGCTGGTGGGGAAGAGAAGATAAATTAGCAGAGCATGGTCGTGCAGTGCTGCCAGCTGTGCAGGTTGCACAGGATGCGGCCACTTACGCACATCCAGAAGCAGGCACCTGTGACACAGTTGGCCCTTGTGCTGGAGCTCGGAAACCGGGCTTGATTAGCGATGCATCCTTGCAGGTTGAGTCTGCAGCCGGCATTTGCCTTAACCAATCAAATCAGCTCTTTTCATTCCATTTAAAAGCTGTTTGGTCTCTGAACCGACATAATGATGTTTCGTTAATGCAAAGAAAATTCCACATCAGATTCACCCAAGTGGGAGTGAATGTTTGGATGGACCAGAACCACATGGTGCACATACGTATATAGCATGCTAAAATTGGACACCTGGCTTTCAAAACTTCCCACAGAGGACAGATGATCCACAAATAGTCTTGATGAAGATTTGAGTCTGAATTAGAATTTTGTGGTATTTAGAAACTACAATGCTACCATGGCAGCCATGTTCTTTAACTAATTGGTAATTATAGTGCTGGGTCCAACTGTTATCGGGATTTCTGTGAAGATGGCTGAGTTCGCCTACAAGTGGTTCCCTGGACAGTTTTGATTTTTGTTTAAAGAGGGTCTGGTGGTTTGGTGTGACCTTTCAATCATTGCTGCCTGAAAAAGGTGAGTTTTCATTTGTGAGTGAAACTAGTGGCTGGTTAGAAGGATGACGGTTCCAAAGCAGATTTATGGCACTTTAAACATTGACAGTCTTGAATATTTCATGATATTTACAATGCCACCACTTTTCCATGACATGTTTATTTACTTTCATTAACATAATGTACCACATTGCCCTCAGATGTCCAGGAATAGTGCTGTTATACAGAAATTGGCCAGAAGGGTGTTTTGCTTGGCCACAAACTGTACAATTAAAAAACTTTTGTAATAAAAAACATACATTTTCAACACACAATTTCATAAAATTAGGTTTTAATAAAGTGAGGCAAGAAAAGCTATTGGTTCAGCTTGGCGAACAGTCGGATCACTGATGTCAGAGGGGTTGTTTGGACTGACGCTATACTGGGGCTTTTCCCCTGAGAAATTTAAATCAAATGGAAGAATCATTTTGACCAGCCAGAATGATGGGCGTCGTGATGGATGCTAGCATGA